>NW_027456190.1:0-23846 GCF_040206685.1 Ascaphus truei | reverse complement strand
GACTGGGGCCGCCCCATACAGGGCATTATCTTGTTCTCGCTGCGCCAGCGCACGTCGGCAGTGACTGGGCCGCCCCATACAGGGCATTATCTTGTTCCCGCTGCAGCGCACGCGGCAGTGACTGGGGCCGCCCCATACAGGCATTATCTTGTTCCGTGCAGCGCCGCGGCAGTGACTGGGCCGCCCCATACAGGGCATACTTGTTCCGCTGCAGCGCACGCGGCAGTGACTGGGGCCGCCCCATACAGGGCATTATCTTGTTCCTGCTGCAAGCGCACGCGGCAGTGACTGGGCCGCCCCATACAGGGCATTATCTTGTTCATGCTGCAGCGCACGCGGCAGTGACTGGGGCCGCCCCATACAGGGCATTATCTTGTTCTCGCTGCAGCGCACGCGGCAGTGACTGGGGCCGCCCATACAGGGCATTATCTTGTTCTCGCTGCAGCGCAGCGGCAGTGACTGGGCCGCCCCATACAGGGCAATATCTTGTTCCCGCTGCAGCGCACGCGGCAGTGACTGGGCCCGCCCCCATACAGGGCATTATCTTGTTCCCGCTGCAGCTCACGCGGCAGTGACTGGGGCCGCCCCATACAGGCATTATTTTGTTCCCGCTGCAGCTCACGCGGCAGTGGACTGGGCCGCCCCATACAGGGCATATCTTGTCCCGCTGCAGCGCACGCGGGCAGTGACTGGGCCGCCCATACAGGGCATTATCTTGTTCCTGCTGCAGCGCACGCGGCAGTGACTGGGGCCGCCCCCTACAGGGCATTATCTTGTTCCCGCTGCAGCGCACGCGGCAGTGACTGTGGCCGCCCCATACAGGGCATTATCTTGTTCACGCTGCAGCGCACGCGGCAGTGACTGGGGCCGCCCCATACAGGGCATTATCTTGTTCCGCTGCAGCGCACGCGGCAGTGACTGGGGCCGCCCCATACAGGCATTATCTTGTTCTCGCTGCAGCGCACGCGGCAGTGACTGGGGCCGCCCCATACAGGGCATTATCTTGTTCCTGCTTGCAGCGCACGCGGCAGTGACTGGGGCCGCCCCATACAGGGCATTATCTTGTTCTCGCTGCAGCGCACGCGGCAGTGACTGGGGCCGCCCTTGTTCTCGCTGCAGCGCACGCGGCAGTGACTGGGGCCGCCCCATACAGGGCATTATCTTGTTCTCGCTGCAGCGCACGCGGCAGTGACTGGGGCCGCCCCATACAGGGCATTATCTTGTTCTCGCTGCAGCGCACGCGGCAGTGACTGGGGCCGCCCCATACAGGGCATTATCTTGTTCTCGCTGCAGCGCACGCGGCAGTGACTGGGGCCGCCCCATACAGGGCATTATCTTGTTCCCGCTGCAGCGCACGCGGCAGTGACTGGGGCCGCCCCATACAGGGCATTATCTTGTTCCGCTGCAGCGCACGCGGCAGTGACTGGGGCCGCCCCATACAGGGCATTATCTTGTTCCCGCTGCAGCGCACGCGGCAGTGACTGGGGCCGCCCCATACAGGGCATTATCTTGTTCCCGCTGCAGCGCACGCGGCAGTGACTGGGGCCGCCCCATACAGGGCATTATCTTGTTCCCGCTGCAGCGCACGCGGCAGTGACTGGGGCCGCCCCATACAGGGCATTATCTTGTTCCCGCTGCAGCGCACGCGGCAGTGACTGGGGCCGCCCCATACAGGGCATTATCTTGTTCCCGCTGCAGCGCACGCGGCAGTGACTGGGGCCGCCCCATACAGGGCATTATCTTGTTCCCGCTGCAGCGCACGCGGCAGTGACTGGGGCCGCCCCATACAGGGCATTATCTTGTTCCCGCTGCAGCGCACGCGGCAGTGACTGGGGCCGCCCCATACAGGGCATTATCTTGTTCCCGCTGCAGCGCACGCGGCAGTGACTGGGGCCGCCCCATACAGGGCATTATCTTGTTCCTCGCTGCAGCGCACGCGGCAGTGACTGGGGCCGCCCCATACAGGGCATTATCTTGTTCCTGCTGCAGCGCACGCGGCAGTGACTGGGGCCGCCCCATACAGGGCATTATCTTGTTCCTGCTGCAGCGCACGCGGCAGTGACTGGGGCCGCCCCATACAGGGCATTATCTTGTTCCGCTGCAGCGCACGCGGCAGTGACTGGGGCCGCCCCATACAGGGCATTATCTTGTTCTCGCTGCAGCGCACGCGGCAGTGACTGGGGCCGCCCCATACAGGGCATTATCTTGTTCACGCTGCAGCGCACGCGGCAGTGACTGGGCCGCCCCATACAGGGCATTATCTTGTTCCTGCTGCAGCGCACGCGGCAGTGACTGGGGCCGCCCCATACAGGGCATTATCTTGTTCCCGCTGCAGCGCACGCGGCAGTGACTGGGCCGCCCCATACAGGGCATTATCTTGTTCCCGCTGCAGCGCACGCGGCAGTGACTGGGGCCGCCCCATACAGGGCATTATCTTGTTCCTGCTGCAGCGCACGCGGCAGTGACTGGGGCCGCCCCATACAGGGCATTATCTTGTTCCCGCTGCAGCGCACGCGGCAGTGACTGGGCCGCCCCATACAGGGCATTATCTTGTTCCTGCTGCAGCGCACGCGGCAGTGACTGGGCCGCCCCATACAGGGCATTATCTTGTTCCCGCTGCAGCGCACGCGGCAGTGACTGGGGCCGCCCCATACAGGGCATTATCTTGTTCCCGCTGCAGCGCACGCGGCAGTGACTGGGCCGCCCCATACAGGGCATTATCTTGTTCCTGCTGCAGCGCACGCGGCAGTGACTGGGCCCGCCCCATACAGGGCATTATCTTGTTCTCGCTGCAGCGCACGCGGCAGTGACTGGGGCCGCCCCATACAGGGCATTATCTTTTTCCCGCTGCAGCGCACGCGGCAGTGACTGGGGCCCGCCCCATACAGGGCATTATCTTGTTCCTGCTGCAGCGCACGCGGCAGTGACTGGGGCCGCCCCATACAGGGCATTATCTTGTTCTCGCTGCAGCGCACGCGGCAGTGACTGGGGTCGCCCCATACAGGGCATTATCTTGTTCCCGCTGCAGCGCACGAGGCAGTGACTGGGGCCGCCCCATACAGGGCATTATCTTGTTCTCGCTGCAGCGCACGCGGCAGTGACTGGGGCCGCCCCATACAGGGCATTATCTTGTTCCCGCTGCAGCGCACGCGGCAGTGACTGGGGCCGCCCCATACAGGGCATTATCTTGTTCTCGCTGCAGCGCACGCGGCAGTGACTGGGCCGCCCCATACAGGGCATTATCTTGTTCCCGCTGCAGCGCACGCGGCAGTGACTGGGGCCCGCCCCATACAGGGCATTATCTTGTTCTCGCTGCAGCGCACGCGGCAGTGACTGGGCCGCCCCATACAGGGCATTATCTTGTTCTCGCTGCAGCGCACGCGGCAGTGACTGGGGCCGCCCCATACAGGGCATTATCTTGTTCCTGCTGCAGCGCACGCGGCAGTGACTGGGGCCGCCCCATACAGGGCATTATCTTGTTCCCGCTGCAGCGCACGCGGCAGTGACTGGGCCCGCCCCATACAGGGCATTATCTTGTTCTCGCTGCAGCGCACGCGGCAGTGACTGGGGCCGCCCCATACAGGGCATTATCTTGTTCTCGCTGCAGCGCACGCGGCAGTGACTGGGGCCGCCCCATACAGGGCATTATCTTGTACCCGCTGCAGCGCACGCGGCAGTGACTGGGCCCGCCCCATACAGGGCATTATCTTGTTCCTGCTGCAGCGCACGCGGCAGTGACTGGGGTCGCCCCATACAGGGCATTATCTTGTTCCCGCTGCAGCTCACGCGGCAGTGACTGGGGCCGCCCCATACAGGGCATTATTTTGTTCCCGCTGCAGCTCACGCGGCAGTGACTGGGGCCGCCCCATACAGGGCATTATCTTGTTCCCGCTGCAGCGCATGCGGCAGTGACTGGGGCCGCCCCATACAGGGCATTATCTTGTTCCCGCTGCAGCGCACGCGGCAGTGACTGGGCCGCCCCATACAGGGCATTATCTTGTTCTCGCTGCAGCGCACGCGGCAGTGACTGGGGCCGCCCCATACAGGGCATTATCTTGTTCCCGCTGCAGCGCACGCGGCAGTGACTGGGCCGCCCCATACAGGGCATTATCTTGTTCCCGCTGCAGCGCACGCGGCAGTGACTGGGGCCGCCCCATACAGGGCATTATCTTGTTCCCGCTGCAGCGCACGCGGCAGTGACTGGGGCCGCCCCATACAGGGCATTATCTTGTTCCCGCTGCAGCTCACGCGGCAGTGACTGGGGCCGCCCCATACAGGGCATTATTTTGTTCCCGCTGCAGCTCACGCGGCAGTGACTGGGGCCGCCCCATACAGGGCATTATCTTGTTCCCGCTGCAGCGCACGCGGCAGTGACTGGGGCCGCCCCATACAGGGCATTATCTTGTTCTCGCTGCAGCGCACGCGGCAGTGACTGGGGCCGCCCCATACAGGGCATTATCTTGTTCCCGCTGCAGCGCACGCGGCAGTGACTGGGGCCGCCCCATACAGGGCATTATCTTGTTCACGCTGCAGCGCACGCGGCAGTGACTGGGGCCGCCCCATACAGGGCATTATCTTGTTCCTGCTGCAGCGCACGCGGCAGTGACTGGGGCCGCCCCATACAGGGCATTATCTTGTTCTCGCTGCAGCGCACGCGGCAGTGACTGGGCCCGCCCCATACAGGGCATTATCTTGTTCCCGCTGCAGCACACGCGGCAGTGACTGGGGCCGCCCCATACAGGGCATTATCTTGTTCCCGCTGCAGCGCACGCGGCAGTGACTGGGGCCGCCCCATACAGGGCATTATCTTGTTCCCGCTGCAGCACACGCGGCAGTGACTGGGGCCGCCCCATACAGGGCATTATCTTGTTCTCGCTGCAGCGCACGCGGCAGTGACTGGGGCCGCCCCATACAGGGCATTATCTTGTTCCCGCTGCAGCGCACGCGGCAGTGACTGGGGCCGCCCCATACAGGGCATTATCTTGTTCTCGCTGCAGCGCACGCGGCAGTGACTGGGGCCGCCCCATACAGGGCATTATCTTGTTCCCGCTGCAGCGCACGCGGCAGTGACTGGGGCCGCCCCATACAGGGCATTATCTTGTTCTCGCTGCAGCGCACGCGGCAGTGACTGGGGCCGCCCCATACAGGGCATTATCTTGTTCCCGCTGCAGCGCACGCGGCAGTGACTGGGGCCGCC
Organism: Ascaphus truei; assembly: GCF_040206685.1. Taxonomy (NCBI): domain Eukaryota; kingdom Metazoa; phylum Chordata; class Amphibia; order Anura; family Ascaphidae; genus Ascaphus; species Ascaphus truei. The sequence goes on along the minus strand of NW_027456190.1, from coordinate 18,649 downwards.
CCATACAGGGCATTATCTTGTTCTCGCTGCAGCGCACGCGGCAGTGACTGGGCCGCCCCATACAGGGCATTATCTTGTTCCCGCTGCAGCGCACGCGGCAGTGACTGGGGCCGCCCCCATACAGGGCATTATCTTGTTCACGCTGCAGCGCACGCGGCAGTGACTGGGGCCGCCCCATACAGGGCATTATCTTGTTCTCGCTGCAGCGCACGCGGCAGTGACTGGGGCCGCCCCATACAGGGCATTATCTTGTTCCTGCTGCAGCGAACGCGGCAGTGACTGGGGCCGCCCCATACAGGGCATTATCTTGTTCATGCTGCAGCGCACGCGGCAGTGACTGGGGCCGCCCCATACAGGGCATTATCTTGTTCACGCTGCAGCGCACGCGGCAGTGACTGGGGCCGCCCCATACAGGGCATTATCTTGTTCCCGCTGCAGCGCACGCGGCAGTGACTGGGCCGCCCCATACAGGGCATTATCTTGTTCCTGCTGCAGCGCACGCGGCAGTGACTGGGGCCGCCCCATACAGGGCATTATCTTGTTCCCGCTGCAGCGCACGCGGCAGTGACTGGGCCGCCCCATACAGGGCATTATCTTGTTCCTGCTGCAGCGCATGCGGCAGTGACTGGGCCCGCCCCATACAGGGCATTATCTTGTTCTCGCTGCAGCGCACGCGGCAGTGACTGGGGCCGCCCCATACAGGGCATTATCTTTTTCCCGCTGCAGCGCACGCGGCAGTGACTGGGGCCCGCCCCATACAGGGCATTATCTTGTTCCTGCTGCAGCGCACGCGGCAGTGACTGGGGCCGCCCCATACAGGGCATTATCTTGTTCTCGCTGCAGCGCACGCGGCAGTGACTGGGGTCGCCCCATACAGGGCATTATCTTGTTCCCGCTGCAGCGCACGAGGCAGTGACTGGGGCCGCCCCATACAGGGCATTATCTTGTTCTCGCTGCAGCGCACGCGGCAGTGACTGGGGCCGCCCCATACAGGGCATTATCTTGTTCCCGCTGCAGCGCACGCGGCAGTGACTGGGGCCGCCCCATACAGGGCATTATCTTGTTCTCGCTGCAGCGCACGCGGCAGTGACTGGGCCGCCCCATACAGGGCATTATCTTGTTCCCGCTGCAGCGCACGCGGCAGTGACTGGGGCCCGCCCCATACAGGGCATTATCTTGTTCTCGCTGCAGCGCACGCGGCAGTGACTGGGCCGCCCCATACAGGGCATTATCTTGTTCTCGCTGCAGCGCACGCGGCAGTGACTGGGGCCGCCCCATACAGGGCATTATCTTGTTCCTGCTGCAGCGCACGCGGCAGTGACTGGGGCCGCCCCATACAGGGCATTATCTTGTTCCCGCTGCAGCGCACGCGGCAGTGACTGGGCCCGCCCCATACAGGGCATTATCTTGTTCTCGCTGCAGCGCACGCGGCAGTGACTGGGGCCGCCCCATACAGGGCATTATCTTGTTCTCGCTGCAGCGCACGCGGCAGTGACTGGGGCCGCCCCATACAGGGCATTATCTTGTTCCCGCTGCAGCGCACGCGGCAGTGACTGGGCCCGCCCCATACAGGGCATTATCTTGTTCCCGCTGCAGCTCACGCGGCAGTGACTGGGGCCGCCCCATACAGGGCATTATTTTGTTCCCGCTGCAGCTCACGCGGCAGTGACTGGGGCCGCCCCATACAGGGCATTATCTTGTTCACGCTGCAGCGCACGCGGCAGTGACTGGGGCCGCCCCATACAGGGCATTATCTTGTTCCCGCTGCAGCGCACGCGGCAGTGACTGGGGCCGTCCCATACAGGGCATTATCTTGTTCTCGCTGCAGCGCACGCGGCAGTGACTGGGGCCGCCCCATACAGGGCATTATCTTGTTCCCGCTGCAGCGCACGCGGCAGTGACTGGGGCCGCCCCATACAGGGCATTATCTTGTTCCCGCTGCAGCTCACGCGGCAGTGACTGGGGCCGCCCCATACAGGGCATTATTTTGTTCCCGCTGCAGCTCACGCGGCAGTGACTGGGGCCGCCCCATACAGGGCATTATCTTGTTCCCGCTGCAGCGCACGCGGCAGTGACTGGGGCCGCCCCATACAGGGCATTATCTTGTTCTCGCTGCAGCGCACGCGGCAGTGACTGGGGCCGCCCCATACAGGGCATTATCTTGTTCCTGCTGCAGCGCACGCGGCAGTGACTGGGGCCGCCCCATACAGGGCATTATCTTGTTCTCGCTGCAGCGCACGCGGCAGTGACTGGGGCCGCCCCATACAGGGCATTATCTTGTTCTCGCTGCAGCGCACGCGGCAGTGACTGGGGCCGCCCCATACAGGGCATTATCTTGTTCTCGCTGCAGCGCACGCGGCAGTGACTGGGGCCGCCCCATACAGGGCATTATCTTGTTCTCGCTGCAGCGCACGCGGCAGTGACTGGGGCCGCCCCATACAGGGCATTATCTTGTTCCTGCTGCAGCGCACGCGGCAGTGACTGGGGCCGCCCCATACAGGGCATTATCTTGTTCTCGCTGCAGCGCACGCGGCAGTTACTGGGGCCGCCCCATACAGGGCATTACACTGGCGACACACTTTATTCGAGCTCGGCTAGTCCCACGAATTCGGGTATACCCGGGTGTATTGAGGTTTGTGACTGTTTTCTGCCCGAGTGCATTGAAGTATTTTCCAGGCAGGGATTGAAGCATTTTATTCCCACTGGCTGCAATACTGCACAGTATATATATATATACTGCATTACAACTCATGAATTTATGCCATCTGGTAGACACGCGAAGCATTGCAGCCTATTAAATCCTAATCATTATCATTTAACAGATCAGCCGCCCGTCAGCCAGGCATGAACCCAGGCTGGGAAGGCAAACGCAACGGGGCTTGTCAGAGGTGAGGAGCGGCGCATTCCAGGTATCTGCCAGGTACATACTGGGTATTTGCTCGAATAAAGTGTGTCGGTGCAGTATCTTGTTCCCGCTGCAGCGCACGCGGCAGTGACTGGGGCCGCCCCATACAGGGCATTATCTTGTTCTCGCTGCAGCGCACGCGGCAGTGACTGGGGCCGCCCCATACAGGGCATTATCTTGTTCCCGCTGCAGCGCACGCGGCAGTGACTGGGGCCGCCCCATACAGGGCATTATCTTGTTCCCGCTGCAGCGCACGCGGCAGTGACTGGGGCCGCCCCATACAGGGCATTATCTTGTTCTCGCTGCAGCGCACGCGGCAGTGACTGGGGCCGCCCCATACAGGGCATTATCTTGTTCCCGCTGCAGCGCACGCGGCAGTGACTGGGGCCGCCCCATACAGGGCATTATCTTGTTCACGCTGCAGCGCACGCGGCAGTGACTGGGGCCGCCCCATACAGGGCATTATCTTGTTCCTGCTGCAGCGCACGCGGCAGTGACTGGGGCCGCCCCATACAGGGCATTATCTTGTTCTCGCTGCAGCGCACGCGGCAGTGACTGGGCCCGCCCCATACAGGGCATTATCTTGTTCCCGCTGCAGCACACGCGGCAGTGACTGGGGCCGCCCCATACAGGGCATTATCTTGTTCCCGCTGCAGCGCACGCGGCAGTGACTGGGGCTGCCCCATACAGGGCATTATCTTGTTCCCGCTGCAGCGCACGCGGCAGTGACTGGGCCGCCCCATACAGGGCATTATCTTGTTCCTGCTGCAGCGCACGCGGCAGTGACTGGGGCCGCCCCATACAGGGCATTATCTTGTTCTCGCTGCAGCACACGCGGCAGTGACTGGGGCCGCCCCATACAGGGCATTATCTTGTTCCCGCTGCAGCGCACGCGGCAGTGACTGGGGCCGCCCCATACAGGGCATTATCTTGTTCCTGCTGCAGCGCACGCGGCAGTGACTGGGGCCGCCCCATACAGGGCATTATCTTGTTCCCGCTGCAGCGCACGCGGCAGTGACTGGGGCCGCCCCATACAGGGCATTATCTTGTTCCCGCTGCAGCGCACGCGGCAGTGACTGGGGCCGCCCCATACAGGGCATTATCTTGTTCACGCTGCAGCGCACGCGGCAGTGACTGGGGCCGCCCCATACAGGGCATTATCTTGTTCCTGCTGCAGCGCACGCGGCAGTGACTGGGGCCGCCCCATACAGGGCATTATCTTGTTCTCGCTGCAGCGCACGCGGCAGTGACTGGGGCCGCCCCATACAGGGCATTATCTTGTTCTCGCTGCAGCGCACGCGGCAGTGACTGGGGCCGGCCCCATACAGGGCATTATCTTGTTCCCGCTGCAGCGCACGCGGCAGTGACTGGGGCCGCCCCATACAGGGCATTATCTTGTTCCCGCTGCAGCGCACGCGGCAGTGACTGGGCCCGCCCCATACAGGGCATTATCTTGTTCTCGCTGCAGCGCACGCGGCAGTGACTGGGGCCGCCCCATACAGGGCATTATCTTGTTCTCGCTGCAGCGCACGCGGCAGTGACTGGGGCCGCCCCATACAGGGCATTATCTTGTTCTCGCTGCAGCGCACGCGGCAGTGACTGGGCCGCCCCATACAGGGCATTATCTTGTTCCCGCTGCAGCGCACGCGGCAGTGACTGGGGCCGCCCCATACAGGGCATTATCTTCTTCCCGCTGCAGCGCACGCGGCAGTGACTGGGGCCGCCCCATACAGGGCATTATCTTGTTCCTGCTGCAGCGCACGCGGCAGTGACTGGGCCGCCCCATACAGGGCATTATCTTGTTCTCGCTGCAGCGCACGCGGCAGTGACTGGGGCCGCCCCATACAGGGCATTATCTTGTTCCCGCTGCAGCGCACGCGGCAGTGACTGGGGCCGCCCCATACAGGGCATTATCTTGTTCCCGCTGCAGCGCACGCGGCAGTGACTGGGGCCGCCCCATACAGGGCATTATCTTCTTCCCGCTGCAGCGCACGCGGCAGTGACTGGGCCGCCCCATACAGGGCATTATCTTGTTCCCGCTGCAGCGCACGCGGCAGTGACTGGGGCCGCCCCATACAGGGCATTATCTTGTTCCCGCTGCAGCGCACGCGGCAATGACTGGGGCCGCCCCATACAGGGCATTATCTTGTTCCCGCTGCAGCGCACGCGGCAGTGACTGGGGCCGCCCCATACAGGGCATTATCTTGTTCCCGCTGCAGCGCACGCGGCAGTGACTGGGGCCGTCCCATACAGGGCATTATCTTGTTCTCGCTGCAGCGCACGCGGCAGTGACTGGGGCCGCCCCATACAGGGCATTATCTTGTTCTCACTGCAGCGCACGCGGCAGTGACTGGGGCCGCCCCATACAGGGCATTATCTTGTTCACGCTGCAGCGCACGCGGCAGTGACTGGGGCCGCCCCATACAGGGCATTATCTTGTTCCCGCTGCAGCGCACGCGGCAGTGACTGGGGCCGCCCCATACAGGGCATTATCTTGTTCCCGCTGCAGCGCACGCGGCAGTGACTGGGGCCGCCCCATACAGGGCATTATCTTGTTCTCACTGCAGCGCACGCGGCAGTGACTGGGCCCGCCCCATACAGGGCATTATCTTGTTCCCGCTGCAGCGCACGCGGCAGTGACTGGGCCCGCCCCATACAGGGCATTATCTTGTTCTCGCTGCAGCGCACGCGGCAGTGACTGGGCCCGCCCCATACAGGGCATTATCTTGTTCTCGCTGCAGCGCACGCGGCAGTGACTGGGGCCGCCCCATACAGGGCATTATCTTGTTCCTGCTGCAGCGCACGCGGCAGTGACTGGGGCCGCCCCATACAGGGCATTATCTTGTTCCCGCTGCAGCGCACGCGGCAGTGACTGGGGCCGCCCCATACAGGGCATTATCTTGTTCCTGCTGCAGCACACGCGGCAGTGACTGGGGCCGCCCCATACAGGGCATTATCTTGTTCCCGCTGCAGCGCACGCGGCAGTGACTGGGGCCGCCCCATACAGGGCATTATCTTGTTCTCGCTGCAGCGCACGCGGCAGTGACTGGGGCCGCCCCATACAGGGCATTATCTTGTTCCCGCTGCAGCGCACGCGGCAGTGACTGGGCCGCCCCATACAGGGCATTATCTTGTTCTCACTGCAGCGCACGCGGCAGTGACTGGGCCGCCCCATACAGGGCATTATCTTGTTCTCGCTGCAGCGCACGCGGCAGTGACTGGGGCCGCCCCATACAGGGCATTATCTTGTTCCCGCTGCAGCGCACGCGGCAGTGACTGGGGCCGCCCCATACAGGGCATTATCTTGTTCCTGCTGCAGCGCACGCGGCAGTGACTGGGGCCGCCCCATACAGGGCATTATCTTGTTCACGCTGCAGCGCACGCGGCAGTGACTGGGCCGCCCCATACAGGGCATTATCTTGTTCTCACTGCAGCGCACGCGGCAGTGACTGGGCCGCCCCATACAGGGCATTATCTTGTTCCCGCTGCAGCGCACGCGGCAGTGACTGGGGCCGCCCCATACAGGGCATTATCTTGTTCCCGCTGCAGCGCACGCGGCAGTGACTGGGGCCGCCCCATACAGGGCATTATCTTGTTCCCGCTGCAGCGCACGCGGCAGTGACTGGGGCCGCCCCATACAGGGCATTATCTTGTTCCCGCTGCAGCGCACGCGGCAGTGACTGGGGCCGCCCCGTACAGGGCATTATCTTGTTCACGCTGCAGCGCACGCGGCAGTGACTGGGGCCGCCCCATACAGGGCATTATCTTGTTCACGCTGCAGCGCACGCGGCAGTGACTGGGGCCGCCCCATACAGGGCATTATCTTGTTCCCGCTGCAGCGCACGCGGCAGTGACTGGGGCCGCCCCATACAGGGCATTATCTTGTTCCTGCTGCAGCGCACGCGGCAGTGACTGGGGCCGCCCCATACAGGGCATTATCTTGTTCCCGCTGCAGCGCACGCGGCAGTGACTGGGGCCGCCCCATACAGGGCATTATCTTGTTCACGCTGCAGCGCACGCGGCAGTGACTGGGGCCGGCCCCATACAGGGCATTATCTTGTTCTCGCTGCAGCGCACGCGGCAGTGACTGGGCCCGCCCCATACAGGGCATTATCTTGTTCCCGCTGCAGCGCACGCGGCAGTGACTGGGGCCGCCCCATACAGGGCATTATCTTGTTCTCGCTGCAGCGCACGCGGCAGTGACTGGGGCCGCCCCATACAGGGCATTATCTTGTTCCCGCTGCAGCGCACGCGGCAGTGACTGGGGCCGCCCCATACAGGGCATTATCTTGTTCCCGCTGCAGCGCACGCGGCAGTGACTGGGGCCGCCCCATACAGGGCATTATCTTGTTCCCGCTGCAGCGCACGCGGCAGTGACTGGGGCCGCCCCATACAGGGCATTATCTTGTTCCCGCTGCAGCGCACGCGGCAGTGACTGGGGCCGCCCCATACAGGGCATTATCTTGTTCTCGCTGCAGCGCACGCGGCAGTGACTGGGGCCGGCCCCATACAGGGCATTATCTTGTTCCCGCTGCAGCGCATGCGGCAGTGACTGGGGCCGCCCCATACAGGGCATTATCTTGTTCCCGCTGCAGCGCACGCGGCAGTGACTGGGGCCGCCCCATACAGGGCATTATCTTGTTCCCGCTGCAGCGCACGCGGCAGTGACTGGGGCCGCCCCATACAGGGCATTATCTTGTTCCTGCTGCAGCGCACGCGGCAGTGACTGGGCCCGCCCCATACAGGGCATTATCTTGTTCCCGCTGCAGCGCACGCGGCAGTGACTGGGGCCGCCCCATACAGGGCATTATCTTGTTCTCGCTGCAGCGCACGCGGCAGTGACTGGGGCCGCCCCATACAGGGCATTATCTTGTTCTCGCTGCAGCGCACGCGGCAGTGACTGGGGCCGGCCCCATACAGGGCATTATCTTGTTCCCGCTGCAGCGCACGCGGCAGTGACTGGGGCCGCCCCATACAGGGCATTATCTTGTTCCTGCTGCAGCGCACGCGGCAGTGACTGGGGCCGCCCCATACAGGGCATTATCTTGTTCTCGCTGCAGCGCACGCGGCAGTGACTGGGGCCGCCCCATACAGGGCATTATCTTGTTCCCGCTGCAGCGCACGCGGCAGTGACTGGGGCCGCCCCATACAGGGCATTATCTTGTTCCTGCTGCAGCGCATTCGGCAGTGACTGGGGCCGCCCCATACAGGGCATTATCTTGTTCTCGCTGCAGCGCACGCGGCAGTGACTGGGGCCGCCCCATACAGGGCATTATCTTGTTCCCGCTGCAGCGCACGCGGCAGTGACTGGGGCCGCCCCATACAGGGCATTATCTTGTTCACGCTGCAGCGCACGCGGCAGTGACTGGGGCCGCCCCATACAGGGCATTATCTTGTTCTCGCTGCAGCGCACGCGGCAGTGACTGGGGCCGCCCCATACAGGGCATTATCTTGTTCCCGCTGCAGCGCACGCGGCAGTGACTGGGGCCGCCCCATACAGGGCATTATCTTGTTCCCGCTGCAGCGCACGCGGCAGTGACTGGGGCCGGCCCCATACAGGGCATTATCTTGTTCCCGCTGCAGCGCACGCGGCAGTGACTGGGACCCGCCCCATACAGGGCATTATCTTGTTCCCGCTGCAGCGCACGCGGCAGTGACTGGGGCCGCCCCATACAGGGCATTATCTTGTTCACGCTGCAGCGCACGCGGCAGTGACTGGGGCCGCCCCATACAGGGCATTATCTTGTTCCTGCTGCAGCGCACGCGGCAGTGACTGGGGCCGCCCCATACAGGGCATTATCTTGTTCCCGCTGCAGCGCACGCGGCAGTGACTGGGGCCGCCCCATACAGGGCATTATCTTGTTCCCGCTGCAGCGCACGCGGCAGTGACTGGGGCCGCCCCATACAGGGCATTATCTTGTTCTCGCTGCAGCGCACGCGGCAGTGACTGGGGCCGCCCCATACAGGGCATTATCTTGTTCTCGCTGCAGCGCACGCGGCAGTGACTGGGCCCGCCCCATACAGGGCATTATCTTGTTCCCGCTGCAGCGCACGCGGCAGTGACTGGGCCCGCCCCATACAGGGCATTATCTTGTTCCCGCTGCAGCGCACGCGGCAGTGACTGGGGCCGCCCCATACAGGGCATTATCTTGTTCCCGCTGCAGCGCACGCGGCAGTGACTGGGGCCGCCCCATACAGGGCATTATCTTGTTCACGCTGCAGCGCACGCGGCAGTGACTGGGGCCGGCCCCATACAGGGCATTATCTTGTTCCCGCTGCAGCGCACGCGGCAGTGACTGGGGCCGCCCCATACAGGGCATTATCTTGTTCCCGCTGCAGCGCACGCGGCAGTGACTGGGCCCGCCCCATACAGGGCATTATCTTGTTCTCGCTGAAGCGCACGCGGCAGTGACTGGGGCCGCCCCATACAGGGTATTATCTTGTTCCCGCTGCAGCGCACGCGGCAGTGACTGGGGCCGCCCCATACAGGGCATTATCTTGTTCTCGCTGCAGCGCACGCGGCAGTGACTGGGCCCGCCCCATACAGGGCATTATCTTGTTCCCGCTGCAGCGCACGCGGCAGTGACTGGGGCCCCATACAGGGCATTATCTTGTTCCCGCTGCAGCGCACGCGGCAGTGACTGGGGCCGCCCCATACAGGGCATTATCTTGTTCTCGCTGCAGCGCACGCGGCAGTGACTGGGGCCGCCCCATACAGGGCATTATCTTGTTCCCGCTGCAGCGCACGCGGCAGTGACTGGGGCCGCCCCATACAGGGCATTATCTTGTTCACGCTGCAGCGCACGCGGCAGTGACTGGGGCCGGCCCATACAGGGCATTATCTTGTTCCCGCTGCAGCGCACGCGGCAGTGACTGGGGCCGCCCCATACAGGGCATTATCTTGTTCCCGCTGCAGCGCACGCGGCAGTGACTGGGGCCGCCCCATACAGGGCATTATCTTGTTCACGCTGCAGCGCACGCGGCAGTGACTGGGCCGCCCCATACAGGGCATTATCTTGTTCTCGCTGCAGCGCACGCGGCAGTGACTGGGGCCCGCCCCATACAGGGCATTATCTTGTTCCTGCTGCAGCGCACGCGGCAGTGACTGGGCCGCCCCATACAGGGCATTATCTTGTTCCTGCTGCAGCGCACGCGGCAGTGACTGGGGCCGCCCCATACAGGGCATTATCTTGTTCTCGCTGCAGCGCACGCGGCAGTGACTGGGGCCGCCCCATACAGGGCATTATCTTGTTCCTGCTGCAGCGCACGCGGCAGTGACTGGGCCCGTCCCATACAGGGCATTATCTTGTTCTCGCTGCAGCGCACGCGGCAGTGACTGGGGCCGCCCCATACAGGGCATTATCTTGTTCCCGCTGCAGCGCACGCGGCAGTGACTGGGGCCGCCCCATACAGGGCATTATCTTGTTCCCGCTGCAGCGCACGCGGCAGTGACTGGGGCCGCCCCATACAGGGCATTATCTTGTTCCCGCTGCAGCGCACGCGGCAGTGACTGGGGCCGCCCCATACAGGGCATTATCTTGTTCCTGCTGCAGCGCACGCGGCAGTGACTGGGGCCGCCCCATACAGGGCATTATCTTGTTCTCGCTGCAGCACACGCGGCAGTGACTGGGGCCGCCCCATACAGGGCATTATCTTGTTCCCGCTGCAGCGCACGCGGCAGTGACTGGGGCCGCCCCATACAGGGCATTATCTTGTTCCCGCTGCAGCGCACGCGGCAGTGACTGGGGCCGCCCCATACAGGGCATTATCTTGTTCCCGCTGCAGCGCACGCGGCAGTGACTGGGGCCGCCCCATACAGGGCATTATCTTGTTCCTGCTGCAGCGCACGCGGCAGTGACTGGGGCCGCCCCATACAGGGCATTATCTTGTTCCCGCTGCAGCGCACGCGGCAGTGACTGGGGCCGCCCCATACAGGGCATTATCTTGTTTCCGCTGCAGCGCACGCGGCAGTGACTGGGGCCGCCCCATACAGGGCATTATCTTGTTCTCGCTGCAGCGCACGCGGCAGTGACTGGGGCCGCCCCATACAGGGCATTATCTTGTTCCGCTGCAGCGCACGCGGCAGTGACTGGGGCCCGCCCCATACAGGGCATTATCTTGTTCTCGCTGCAGCGCACGCGGCAGTGACTGGGGCCGCCCCATACAGGGCATTATCTTGTTCCTGCTGCAGCGCACGCGGCAGTGACTGGGGCCGCCCCATACAGGGCATTATCTTGTTCCCGCTGCAGCGCACGCGGCAGTGACTGGGGCCGCCCCATACAGGGCATTATCTTGTTCCCGCTGCAGCGCACGCGGCAGTGACTGGGCCGCCCCATACAGGGCATTATCTTGTTCCCGCTGCAGCGCACGCGGCAGTGACTGGGGCCGCCCCATACAGGGCATTATCTTGTTCATGCTGCAGCGCACGCGGCAGTGACTGGGGCCGCCCCATACAGGGCATTATCTTGTTCCCGCTGCAGCGCACGCGGCAGTGACTGGGGCCCGCCCCATACAGGGCATTATCTTGTTCATGCTGCAGCGCACGCGGCAGTGACTGGGGCCGCCCCATACAGGGCATTATCTTGTTCATGCTGCAGCGCACGCGGCAGTGACTGGGGCCGCCCCATACAGGGCATTATCTTGTTCATGCTGCAGCGCACGCGGCAGTGACTGGGGCCGCCCCATACAGGGCATTATCTTGTTCCCGCTGCAGCGCACGCGGCAGTGACTGGGGCCGCCCCATACAGGGCATTATCTTGTTCCCGCTGCAGCGCACGCGGCAGTGACTGGGGCCGCCCCATACAGGGCATTATCTTGTTCCCGCTGCAGCGCACGCGGCAGTGACTGGGGCCGCCCCATACAGGGCATTATCTTGTTCTCGCTGCAGCGCACGCGGCAGTGACTGGGGCCGCCCCATACAGGGCATTATCTTGTTCCTGCTGCAGCGCACGCGGCAGTGACTGGGGCCGCCCCATACAGGGCATTATCTTGTTCATGCTGCAGCGCACGCGGCAGTGACTGGGGCCGCCCCATACAGGGCATTATCTTGTTCCCGCTGCAGCGCACGCGGCAGTGACTGGGGCCGCCCCATACAGGGCATTATCTTGTTCCCGCTGCAGCGCACGCGGCAGTGACTGGGGCCGCCCCATACAGGGCATTATCTTGTTCCCGCTGCAGCGCACGCGGCAGTGACTGGGGCCGCCCCATACAGGGCATTATCTTGTTCCCGCTGCAGCGCACGCGGCAGTGACTGGGGCCGCCCCATACAGGGCATTATCTTGTTCCCGCTGCAGCGCACGCGGCAGTGACTGGGCCGCCCCATACAGGGCATTATCTTGTTCCGCTGCAGCGCACGCGGCAGTGACTGGGGCCGCCCCATACAGGGCATTATCTTGTTCCCGCTGCAGCGCACGCGGCAGTGACTGGGGCCGCCCCATACAGGGCATTATCTTGTTCCCGCTGCAGCGCACGCGGCAGTGACTGGGGCCGCCCCATACAGGGCATTATCTTGTTCTCGCTGCAGCGCACGCGGCAGTGACTGGGGCCGCCCCATACAGGGCATTATCTTGTTCCCGCTGCAGCGCACGCGGCAGTGACTGGGGCCGCCCCATACAGGGCATTATCTTGTTCTCGCTGCAGCGCACGCGGCAGTGACTGGGGCCGCCCCATACAGGGCATTATCTTGTTCCCGCTGCAGCGCACGCGGCAGTGACTGGGGCCGCCCCATACAGGGCATTATCTTGTTCCTGCTGCAGCGCACGCGGCAGTGACTGGGGCCGCCCCATACAGGGCATTATCTTGTTCATGCTGCAGCGCACGCGGCAGTGACTGGGGCCGCCCCATACAGGGCATTATCTTGTTCCCGCTGCAGCGCACGCGGCAGTGACTGGGCCGTCCCATACAGGGCATTATCTTGTTCCCGCTGCAGCGCACGCGGCAGTGACTGGGGCCGCCCCATACAGGGCATTATCTTGTTCCCGCTGCAGCGCACGCGGCAGTGACTGGGGCCGCCCCATACAGGGCATTATCTTGTTCTCGCTGCAGCGCACGCGGCAGTGACTGGGGCCGCCCCATACAGGGCATTATCTTGTTCCCGCTGCAGCGCACGCGGCAGTGACTGGGGCCGCCCCATACAGGGCATTATCTTGTTCCCGCTGCAGCGCACGCGGCAGTGACTGGGGCCGCCCCATACAGGGCATTATCTTGTTCCTGCTGCAGCGCACGCGGCAGTGACTGGGGCCGCCCCATACAGGGCATTATCTTGTTCTCGCTGCAGCGCACGCGGCAGTGACTGGGGCCGCCCCATACAGGGCATTATCTTGTTCCCGCTGCAGCGCACGCGGCAGTGACTGGGGCCGCCCCATACAGGGCATTATCTTGTTCCTGCTGCAGCGCACGCGGCAGTGACTGGGGCCGCCCCATACAGGGCATTATCTTGTTCATGCTGCAGCGCACGCGGCAGTGACTGGGGCCGCCCCATACAGGGCATTATCTTGTTCCCGCTGCAGCGCACGCGGCAGTGACTGGGGCCGTCCCATACAGGGCATTATCTTGTTCCCGCTGCAGCGCACGCGGCAGTGACTGGGGCCGCCCCATACAGGGCATTATCTTGTTCCCGCTGCAGCGCACGCGGCAGTGACTGGGGCCACCCCATACAGGGCATTATCTTGTTCACGCTGCAGCGCACGCGGCAGTGACTGGGGCCGCCCCATACAGGGCATTATCTTGTTCCTGCTGCAGCGCACGCGGCAGTGACTGGGGCCGCCCCATACAGGGCATTATCTTGTTCTCGCTGCAGCGCACGCGGCAGTGACTGGGGCCGCCCCATACCGGGCATTATCTTGTTCCCGCTGCAGCGCACGCGGCAGTGACTGGGGCCGCCCCATACAGGGCATTATCTTGTTCCCGCTGCAGCGCACGCGGCAGTGACTGGGTCGCCCAATACAGGGCATTATCTTGTTCCCGCTGCAGCGCATGCGGCAGTGACTGGGGCCGCCCCATACAGGGCATTATCTTGTTCTCGCTGCAGCGCACGCGGCAGTGACTGGGGCCGCCCCATACAGGGCATTATCTTGTTCTCGCTGCAGCGCACGCGGCAGTGACTGGGGCCGCCCCATACAGGGCATTATCTTGTTCCCGCTGCAGCGCACGCGGCAGTGACTGGGGCCGCCCCATACAGGGCATTATCTTGTTCCCGCTGCAGCGCACGCGGCAGTGACTGGGGCCGCCCATTCAGGGCATTATCTTGTTCCCGCTGCAGCGCATGCGTCAGTGACTGGGGCCGCCCCATACAGGGCATTATCTTGTTCCCGCTGCAGCGCACGCGGCAGTGACTGGGGCCGCCCCATACAGGGCATTATCTTGTTCCTGCTGCAGCGCACGCGGCAGTGACTGGGGCCGCCCCATACAGGGCATTATCTTGTTCATGCTGCAGCGCACGCGGCAGTGACTGGGGCCGCCCCATACAGGGCATTATCTTGTTCCCGCTGCAGCGCACGCGGCAGTGACTGGGGCCACCCCATACAGGGCATTATCTTGTTCACGCTGCAGCGCACGCGGCAGTGACTGGGGCCGCCCCATACAGGGCATTATCTTGTTCCTGCTGCAGCGCACGCGGCAGTGACTGGGGCCGCCCCATACAGGGCATTATCTTGTTCTCGCTGCAGCGCACGCGGCAGTGACTGGGGCCGCCCCATACCGGGCATTATCTTGTTCCCGCTGCAGCGCACGCGGCAGTGACTGGGGCCGCCCCATACAGGGCATTATCTTGTTCCCGCTGCAGCGCACGCGGCAGTGACTGGGTCGCCCAATACAGGGCATTATCTTGTTCCCGCTGCAGCGCATGCGGCAGTGACTGGGGCCGCCCCATACAGGGCATTATCTTGTTCTCGCTGCAGCGCACGCGGCAGTGACTGGGGCCGCCCCATACAGGGCATTATCTTGTTCTCGCTGCAGCGCACGCGGCAGTGACTGGGGCCGCCCCATACAGGGCATTATCTTGTTCCCGCTGCAGCGCACGCGGCAGTGACTGGGGCCGCCCCATACAGGGCATTATCTTGTTCCCGCTGCAGCGCACGCGGCAGTGACTGGGGCCGCCCATTCAGGGCATTATCTTGTTCCCGCTGCAGCGCATGCGTCAGTGACTGGGGCCGCCCCATACAGGGCATTATCTTGTTCCCGCTGCAGCGCACGCGGCAGTGACTGGGGCCGCCCCATACAGGGCATTATCTTGTTCCTGCTGCAGCGCACGCGGCAGTGACTGGGGCCGCCCCATACAGGGCATTATCTTGTTCATGCTGCAGCGCACGCGGCAGTGACTGGGGCCGCCCCATACAGGGCATTATCTTGTTCCCGCTGCAGCGCACGCGGCAGTGACTGGGGCCGTCCCATACAGGGCATTATCTTGTTCCCGCTGCAGCGCACGCGGCAGTGACTGGGGCCGCCCCATACAGGGCATTATCTTGTTCCCGCTGCAGCGCACGCGGCAGTGACTGGGGCCACCCCATACAGGGCATTATCTTGTTCACGCTGCAGCGCACGCGGCAGTGACTGGGGCCGCCCCATACAGGGCATTATCTTGTTCCTGCTGCAGCGCACGCGGCAGTGACTGGGGCCGCCCCATACAGGGCATTATCTTGTTCTCGCTGCAGCGCACGCGGCAGTGACTGGGCCGCCCCATACCGGGCATTATCTTGTTCCCGCTGCAGCGCACGCGGCAGTGACTGGGCCGCCCCATACAGGGCATTATCTTGTTCCCGCTGCAGCGCACGCGGCAGTGACTGGGTCGCCCAATACAGGGCATTATCTTGTTCCCGCTGCAGCGCATGCGGCAGTGACTGGGGCCGCCCCATACAGGGCATTATCTTGTTCTCGCTGCAGCGCACGCGGCAGTGACTGGGGCCGCCCCATACAGGGCATTATCTTGTTCTCGCTGCAGCGCACGCGGCAGTGACTGGGGCCGCCCCATACAGGGCATTATCTTGTTCCCGCTGCAGCGCACGCGGCAGTGACTGGGGCCGCCCCATACAGGGCATTATCTTGTTCCCGCTGCAGCGCACGCGGCAGTGACTGGGGCCGCCCATTCAGGGCATTATCTTGTTCCCGCTGCAGCGCATGCGTCAGTGACTGGGGCCGCCCCCATACAGGGCATTATCTTGTTCTCGCTGCAGCGCACGCGGCAGTGACTGGGCCCGCCCCATACAGGGCATTATCTTGTTCTCGCTGCAGCGCACGCGGCAGTGACTGGGGCCGCCCCATACAGGGCATTATCTTGTTCCCGCTGCAGCGCACGCGGCAGTGACTGGGGCCGCCCCATACAGGGCATTATCTTGTTCACGCTGCAGCGCACGCGGCAGTGACTGGGGCCGCCCCATACAGGGCATTATCTTGTTCTCGCTGCAGCGCACGCGGCAGTGACTGGGGCCGCCCCATACAGGGCATTATCTTGTTCTCGCTGCAGCGCACGCGGCAGTGACTGGGGCCGCCCCATACAGGGCATTATCTTGTTCCTGCTGCAGCGCACGCGGCAGTGACTGGGGCCGCCCCATACAGGGCATTATCTTGTTCCTGCTGCAGCGCACGCGGCAGTGACTGGGGCCGCCCCATACAGGGCATTATCTTGTTCCCGCTGCAGCTCACGCGGCAGTGACTGGGCCGCCCCATACAGGGCATTATCTTGTTCCCGCTGCAGCGCACGCGGCAGTGACTGGGGCCGCCCCATACAGGGCATTATCTTGTTCCTGCTGCAGCGCACGCGACAGTGACTGGGGCCGCCCCATACAGGGCATTATCTTGTTCCCGCTGCAGCGCACGCGGCAGTGACTGGGGCCGCCCCATACAGGGCATTATCTTGTTCCCGCTGCAGCGCACGCGGCAGTGACTGGGGCCGCCCCATACAGGGCATTATCTTGTTCCCGCTGCAGCGCACGCGGCAGTGACTGGGGCCGCCCCATACAGGGCATTATCTTGTTCCCGCTGCAGCTCACGCGGCAGTGACTGGGGCCGCCCCATACAGGGCATTATCTTGTTCACGCTGCAGCGCACGCGGCAGTGACTGGGGCCGCCCCATACAGGGCATTATCTTGTTCATC
The DNA here is from genome assembly GCF_040206685.1 of Ascaphus truei. NCBI lineage: Eukaryota > Metazoa > Chordata > Amphibia > Anura > Ascaphidae > Ascaphus > Ascaphus truei. Next base: position 1,654 of record NW_027456190.1, on the reverse strand, counting down.
TGCAGCGCACGCGGCAGTGACTGGGGCCGCCCCATACAGGGCATTATCTTGTTCTCGCTGCAGCGCACGCGGCAGTGACTGGGGCCGCCCCATACAGGGCATTATCTTGTTCCCGCTGCAGCGCACGCGGCAGTGACTGGGGCCGCCCCATACAGGGCATTATCTTGTTCATGCTGCAGCGCACGCGGCAGTGACTGGGGCCGCCCCATACAGGGCATTATCTTGTTCCCGCTGCAGCGCACGCGGCAGTGACTGGGGCCGCCCCATACAGGGCATTATCTTGTTCCCGCTGCAGCGCACGCGGCAGTGACTGGGGCCGCCCCATACAGGGCATTATCTTGTTCCCGCTGCAGCGCACGCGGCAGTGACTGGGGCCGCCCCATACAGGGCATTATCTTGTTCCCGCTGCAGCGCACGCGGCAGTGACTGGGGCCGCCCCATACAGGGCATTATCTTGTTCTCGCTGCAGCGCACGCGGCAGTGACTGGGGCCGCCCCATACAGGGCATTATCTTGTTCCCGCTGCAGCGCACGCGGCAGTGACTGGGGCCGCCCCATACAGGGCATTATCTTGTTCTCGCTGCAGCGCACGCGGCAGTGACTGGGGCCGCCCCATACAGGGCATTATCTTGTTCCCGCTGCAGCGCACGCGGCAGTGACTGGGGCCGCCCCATACAGGGCATTATCTTGTTCACGCTGCAGCGCACGCGGCAGTGACTGGGGCCGCCCCATACAGGGCATTATCTTGTTCCCGCTGCAGCGCACGCGGCAGTGACTGGGGCCGCCCATACAGGGCATTATCTTGTTCCCGCTGCAGCGCACGCGGCAGTGACTGGGGCCGCCCATACAGGGCATTATCTTGTTCCCGCTGCAGCGCACGCGGCAGTGACTGGGGCCGCCCCATACAGGGCATTATCTTGTTCCCGCTGCAGCGCACGCGGCAGTGACTGGGGCCGCCCCATACAGGGCATTATCTTGTTCCTCGCTGCAGCGCACGCGGCAGTGACTGGGGCCGCCCCATACAGGGCATTATCTTGTTCCTGCTGCAGCGCACGCGGCAGTGACTGGGGCCGCCCCATACAGGGCATTATCTTGTTCTCGCTGCAGCGCACGCGGCAGTGACTGGGGCCGCCCCATACAGGGCATTATCTTGTTCCTGCTGCAGCGCACGCGGCAGTGACTGGGGCCGTACCATACAGGGCATTATCTTGTTCCCGCTGCAGCGCACGCGGCAGTGACTGGGCCGCCCCATACAGGGCATTATCTTGTTCCCGCTGCAGCGCACGCGGCAGTGACTGGGGCCGCCCCATACAGGGCATTATCTTGTTCCCGCTGCAGCGCACGCGGCAGTGACTGGGGCCGCCCCATACAGGGCATTATCTTGTTCACGCTGCAGCGCACGCGGCAGTGACTGGGGCCGCCCCATACAGGGCATTATCTTGTTCCTGCTGCAGCGCACGCGGCAGTGACTGGGGCCGCCCCATACAGGGCATTATCTTGTTCCTGCTGCAGCGCACGCGGCAGTGACTGGGGCCGCCCCATACAGGGCATTATCTTGTTCCCGCTGCAGCGCCACGCGGCAGTGACTGGGGCCGCCCCATACAGGGCATTATCTTGTTCTCAGCTGCAGCGCACGCGGCAGTGACTGGGGCCGC
>NW_027456189.1:0-23865 GCF_040206685.1 Ascaphus truei | reverse complement strand
ACCCACCCATATAGGCGTTACTTTTTCTCATACCGCTACTTTTAAGTTCAGTGTGCATCTTTCCCCAGCCCGGCCAAGAGCAGAGTTGTTACAAACCAAAGAATATAGCGGTCAAGTGGAAGAAACCATTCAGCTCGAAGCATTTGCATATCATTCATCACTCATTATGACGTCACAATTTAATTACAGGATTTCGGGGTCCCATATTATAAAAACATAAATGTGGCAACCTTAGCTTGGACTCAAGAGTGTGTGACTGAATGGGAAGAGAGAGTGAGGAAAGAGTGACTCAATGGGAAGGAGGTGTCATTTAATGGAAAGTGTTACTTAATGGTATTTCTCTTTCTCCCTCTCCTCCTTTCTCTCTTCCCATCTTTCTCCCTCTCTCCCCTCTTCTTTCCATGCCTTTCTCTCTCCTTCTGTTTCTCATTTCCTGATGCCTCTTCTGCCCCCTCTCTTCCTCACCACTTTTCTCACTTTCCCAATCACGCTCCCTTGTTTCTCTCCCTCTCTCTTTACCCCTCTCTATACCCCCATCTTTCCTTACTTCTCTCTCCCTGGCAGTCTCCCTCTTTTGCTGACAGTCTCACTCATTGGCTAGAATTCTAATTGGTGGTCAGTCTTGCTCATTGGCTGGCAGTGTCGCTCATTAGCAGTCTCACACATTGGGGAGCAGTCTCACTCATTGGGGAGAAGTTTCACTCATTGAGTCTCGCGCTCTGTCTCACCGAGACGCTGCTCCTGCCGGTCAGAATGTCTCGCGCTCTTGTCTTGGTCATGGTGAATGTGCTCAGGTAGGTGGAGTGGATCCGCAGGGACAGAACCACTGAGTCAGACATGAGGGAGTCGGTGGCCACCTCTCCGCCTGCTGGCGCCCGTACCAGCCGCTTCTTCTCCGCCTCTGGCATCCGGCCGAACCTGATTGCTGCCACGATGAGGGGAGCCAAGGGTCACACACCACCAATATGTGTTACCTCTCCACTGTGAGATTCCCCCATCCAAACCCTGACCATTATGATACTATACCTCCCCTGGTCTTCTCCATCGGGTACATTGTGCTCCCCCCTCTATGCCCTGTATTGTTCCATGCTCTCCCCCCCTGGTAACACCTCCCAGCCCCTCTCTCCACCTTGGCTCGCTCTACCCTCCTATGGTACACCCCTGCTCACCTCTGTCGTACTTCTTTCCTTTCTCTCACCACGGTTGTACTCACCCTCTCCCCATGTGCTATTCCCCATCCCCCTCTCGTAGTACGACCTTCTCCTCACCATTGTGGGACATGCCGAGGCTCAGGCACTTGTTAAAGCGACAATACTGACACTTATTTCGATTTTTCTTCTGGATCTTACAGTTCCGGTCACAGCGTTCGTACTGCAGCCTCATCCGCAGGGTGCGCCGGAAGAACCCCTGGGGGGTGGCATGAAGAGGAGTGAGGGAAATGGGGGCAAGTGGAGGACGGGGGGGGGGGGCAGGAGCAAGTGGAGGAGTGAAGGAGACATGCATGACAAGGGGGGGGGAAGGGTGTTTTTCTTTCTCCCTCTATCTCTCATGCTTCTCTTCCATTCTTCCTCCCTCTCTAACCCCTCTTCTTTGCATTCCCTCTCTGTCCCTCTCCACCACACGCTCCCTTGTTATTCTCTCTTCTTACCTCTCTATACCCTCTCACTCCCTACTTTTCTCTCTCTACCTTCCTCTATCCCCTCTTCTCTCTCTCCCCCCCCAGCCCCGTACCTTGCACCCCTCACATGCGTGTACCCCATAGTGGAACCCCGATGCTCGGTCCCCACAGATCTTGCACTCCACGCCTTGCGCTGCTCCCTGTGGCTCCTGGGCGCCAGACAGCTGCTCATCCGAGAGGGGAGAGCAAGGGGGGAGTCCTGGGGGTGGGGTGAGAGAAGACCATTCAGTCAAACGTATGTGTGTATACAAATATATTTATACACACACACAAAGACACACACATATATACAGTACATAGCCCAGTGGCAAATCATTGTATACACTACACGTGTGTGTGTGTGTGTGTGTGTGTGTGTATACAGTCACAAATACAGGGTCATCATATTTAGCTCTTGTTGATCCTCTGCTGGATGAAGCCTTCCCAATGATCTTGTCCACGTTGCTCCAACACATTTTCTGATTTCATCCTCCCATCTTACTTTTGGTCTCCAGTTATGTATCATCTTTGTCCAATGAACCCCACAAATATATATCACTCAGTGACAGACGTGTGTGTGTATGTATATATATATATATATATATATATATACACATACATAATGAATAGACGATACCGTTCTGTGGCTAACGAAATGCTTTTATTTGTCTCTCTCTCTCTCTCTCTCTCTCCATACACACACGCACACACACCTATATCTATACATACACACACTCGTACATACAAAAAACTGCAAGAGGGGTGTGTGAGCGTTTGTATATATTGTGATTGTGAGTACATATTTGTCTTAACATTAACATTTTACATATACACCGATATACACTGCACTACACACACACACACACACACACACACACACACCGTTCCGTATGTATAAACACACACATACAAGCCCACTGCCTGTAATCTGTCCCCGGTGTAAGGGTTAAAGTATATATATATATGTATTTTACCGTCTTTCATCTGTCTGCGATGTGACGGGATTTTTTTTATTCAGGATTTAAAGAGCCAGCCCCACCCCCCCCCCCCCATCCTCCTTTCCTGCTCCCCTGCTTCCTGTGACTCCGATGACATCACAGCAGGCGGCAGAAATGCAGTGTGTGCGGGGGAGGGGGGCAGTGCGCTCTCCACATTCCTGCAGCCTTCCCCCTCCCTGTACACTTTGCCTCCTCTATACTCCCCTATCAGCTTCTCCTCCCCCTCTGCACAGCCTGTCACACAGATGTACACTTCTCAGGCCACATACTGTACACACTGCTCTGTGCAGATACATACTGCTCCTATTATTGTTTTGTATTTATATTGTGCCAACATATTCCGTAGTGCAGTACAATACAGGGGGGTGAAGACAAGAATAAAACATAAAATATATAGAACATAATGAATTAAGTATTATATTAATAAAAAAAGGTATTACCTAATACTGAAGTACTCATACAACATAATCATAGTCGTAGTCCCTGCTCTGAGAAGCTTACAATGTAAGGAATGGGGGATGACACAAGGACAGGTGGGGGTATAAGGACACTCAGCATGTTATTAACTCAAGGGTGGGCAACTTCAGTCCTCAAGGGCCACCAACAGGTCAGGTTGTCAGGATATCCCTGCTTCAGCACAGGTGGCTCAATCAGTGGCTCAGTCGAAGACCTCACCTGTTGCTGGCCCTTGAGGACTGGAGTTGCACACTCTTGTATTAACTGTAGGTTTATCAGGAAGGTGCTGGGTAGGCCTCTTAAAATATGTGAACTTTGAGGGAACTTCTGAAAGTGGTAATGGTGGGGGAGAGTCTGATGGTGCCGGGGTAAGGCGCTCCACAGTTGAGGAGCAGCCCAGGGGAAGTCTTGGAGGCTGGTAATTTGGAAGCAAATGGGTAAAGCAATATTGGGTGGTAGTTAGAAGGTGAGGTTGGGTGGAGAGAGGGCTTCTGTGACACAGAAACAGATACACAGTGTTCTGGACATATCCACACAGCTATACCCTGCTCTGCACGTGTACACACAGATATATCTTGCTCTGCACGTGTACATACAGCTATACCCTGCTCTGCACGTGTACACACAGCTGTAACCTGCTCTGCTCATGTACATACGGTTATACCCTGGTCTGCACGTGTACACAAAACTATAACCTGCTCTGCCCATGTACACACAGCTGTACCCTGCTCTGCACATGTACACACAGCTATACCCTTCTCTACCCATACACACACAGCTATACCCTTCTCTGCACATGTACACACAGCTATACCCTGCTCTGCACGTGTACACACAGCTATACCCTGCTCTGCACTTGTACACACATATACCCTGCTCTGCACGTGTAAACACAGCTATACCCTTCTCTACCCGTCTACACACAGCTATACCCTTCTCTGCACATGTACACACAGCTATACCATGCTCTGCACGTGTACACACAGCTATTCCCTGCTCTGCATATATACACACAGATACACATTGCTCTGAACACATACACACAAATCCATCTTTCTCTGCCTTTATAAACAGAGATATTCACATATACACTGCTTTGCACATATACAAACAGACACACACAGCTGCTACATCTGCATGTGCAGAGCAGTTATTGCTCCTGATGGCTCGTTGTAGCGGGACACACACAAAGCTTCCAAACAAATGACCCCTCCGAAGGAGGGCTGTAAGATATGTGTGCAGAGGTACATATAATGGAGACCGATTAGGGTGAAATTAAATCTTGGTTTTATTGCGACTGTTCCTTTAACAAGGAAAAACATACAAAAACAAACAAAATAAAGGCCCTTTCTAACTGGGTGGGTAGCTAAGCTGGTTACCACCCTACAAACACACACACAAACACACAAACACACACACCAGTCCAACAGGAAAGTCTCTTATCTGTTTCTGTTGTTGTAGCTGTAGGGGAAGGCCTTTCTGTTCTCCTGGGTCAGAATCCTTGTGGGCTATGGCACTCTCTGTGTCCAGGTATAGAGGTCTTGTCCCTTTGTCTTGCTGTCAGCATACAGTCCTTTTGTGGGCATCAAGACCTCATATTTTCCATAGGTCAGCCCAGTTGTAGGCTAAGGAAATCTCTGCAGTCCTCTTTCTCCTTATGTCAGCCCAAATGTGTGCTAAGGAAATCTCTCGTTTCTCGGATCAGACTTTTTCTAAGAGTCCTAATCAGCCAGATGGAGTCTGGTTGATTGCCTGTGTACAATTAACCAGCACACTGCTGGATTTACAGGCAGTTTCTCTCAAACAGTGATAAGTCCCTGTTACATACCTCCCCTGTTTGTGGGAAGCTCGGGCTTACCACGGCCAAAGCCCATCCTTCTATTCTCACTAGATATATCTATGCGGCTCAAATTGAATTGTATGTCTTTATTTATATAGCGCCATAAATGTACATAGCGCTTCACAGTAGTAATACATATCATATAAATAACAAATAATATAAATAACAGATCATGGGAATAAGTGCTTCAGACATACTGTAAAAGTAACATTAAGGAAGGAGTCCCTGCTCCGAGGAGCTTACAATCTAATTGGTAGGTAGGGAGAACTTACAGAGACAGTAGGAGGGAATTCTAGTAAGTGCGTCTGCAAGGGGCCAAGCTTTATGTATCGTGTCCATGATTATCCAGTGCTATTCATATGCTTCTTTAAGCAGATGTGTCTTAAGGTGGATAGAGAGTGGATGAAGAACGAGAACCCTCATTCCCACTGGATTTTGAGCCTTTTCTCCAGGTCAGTAATGTCTCCTCGAGAAGGTGCTTGAGCTCAGCACTCTTCAGTCGCTCGAGGAGGACTTTACACAAGCACAGACTTTCTTCTGACCGCTTGGTCACGTATTTTCCCCTGCGTTGGGCGATCCTTTCTTCCCTGAGTTTAGGGTGACCACCTGCATCGGATTCTGTAGCCCTATTCACGGGTGGTTCAAGCTGGGTGGAGTTTTTATACATACTGATTGACTCCTGTGGCGTCTCAGTTTGAAGAACCACTTTTCTTTTTCCGCCTTTTTGTTTTGGACGACTCCGTCCCATCAGGGATACTGGGGTCTCCGTCTTTATTTGAAACTTCAGCAGCTTCACTGTATCCACAGGAAACAAAGAAGTCCAGAGCAACATCAAATGTGACAAAAATACACAGTGAAATACCTATATATCTCTTGAAAAAGAGTCATTTAGTTAACCCTTTGGCCAAAGCGTATAAGACTGTGAGCCACTTGAGGGCTGAGTCGTCCGCCGATGTTTGTGGGGACACAGGACAAACTTCTGGGGTACATACCCGACATAGATCTCTAGTGGTACAGCGCCTCCATATGTATGGAGGTGATCTTCTACAGTAGAACACAATCCCCTCTCCTTTCCCAGAAAGATCACACACCAGGCAGGAGGTATATTAACTGTAACGGTTTATTCTGTTCAGCTTGTTGTATCCAGCTGTAGGATGGTCCCTGGACCTGCACTACGTGTCAAGGCCCCCCACAGCAGTCCTTGCTCTTCCCTGATACTCTATCAGGATCAGGGGAAAGGTGCACACTCACTCTCCCCCAAGGGGAAGAGGAACAGGGAAGGCCAGTATTCAGGCAACCTGTGTATGACCTGCCTCTCTCAAGTGGGGAGAGGCACTGACTACATTTGGGCAGCAATCCCCTTATGTACAGCCAGGAGGAGGACACCACGTCTGACTCAGGATTGGATGAACCCAGGCCTGGTTATACCTCCTCCCCTGTCACTCAAGGGCACTGCCTGGTGGGAGAAAACCCATGATAAGTAATGGCAGGCCTGCTCTTACCAGGGCTTACTGCCAGTGAGGGCAGACTGGTAGCCAAGAACCAGTTCTGGCTACATAATGTTATAATTACATGATGATAAAAATAATATAATAATAATAAGATATGAATACTCTGTCAATATAAAAAATCATAGACAATGACTTTAATAATAATGTAATTAATTTGTATTAATTATAATTAATATTAAAATTAATTATATAAATTACAAGAATAATTATTTCACAGTAATATGCTGCTTAATATAACCCTACTTATCACAATCTGAGATTAATAATATTTATAATGATAGCAAATGCAGCAAAATAATAGGATAGCAATATTAATAAATCAGAAATATGAATACAACTATAAGATCAATCATAATATTAATCGTAATAATAACGTATTCAATTGGATAATAGCTCCTACCTGTTCAGTGTGTTTTACAAGTTGATGTCAATAAAGTTGGTTTGATTTTTTTTTTTTTTTTTTTACACTGTTATTGTTTTTTGTACTAATAAAGGTATTGGGGGAAAAGTCGCCTGCGTGACAACAGCGCGCAGTACCCGGAAGCGGGGAATGGAGAGAGACCTTGGTGATGGGGAAAGGGGCGTGCGTGCGCTCGTGTGACGTCAGCGCGCATGTCCCGGAAGCGGCGCGGTGCGGTGGGAGAGGCGTGGTTGCCGGGGTGACGGGATGGGGAAGGAGCAAGAGCTACTGGAGGCCGCGCGAACCGGGAACCGGGCGGCCGTGGAAAAGCTGCTGGGCGGGAAGAGGCTGAGTGCGGGTCCCGGGGGAGGAGGAGGAGGCGGCACTGGAGGAGGGAGTGCGGCGACCAGTCACTCCCTGAGCAGCCTTTTGAGGTACTGTATCTATATACTTTATGCGGTGTGTATACTCTATCTACCCACTGATCAGCCTGTTGAGGTCATGTATTTATAAACTGTGTGTATAATATATATATATATATATATATTATACACACCCTGAGCAGTCTGCAGAAGCACTGTAGCTATATAGTGTGTGTGTGTGTGTGTGTGTATATGTAAATTATTACATCTGCACTAAAAACCCCACGAGAACACCTGCTACAATAGACAGAACCTACCACACGCATACACGCATACCACTAGTGGCCTCATTCAACCCTACCGTAGAGGGAATACGAAAAATAATCAAAGATCTGCAACCCATGCTGGCAGAGGATGTGACATTAAAAGACATCTTTCCCATTCTTGCGTTATGGCAACCACCAAACCTCAAACAGAAATTAGTCAACAGAAACCTTCATAACGAACTTAAAGGCACTGATAATGACACAAAACCGTGCAACAACTCACGTTGCAAACTCTGCAAACATATATGCCAAGATCTGACAGCCAGTCACAACCATGGAACACTCAATGTTAGAGGATCATACTGCTGCACATCCAGGAATGTGGTGTATATGATTCAGTGCAACAAATGTGACCAAGGATGCTACATTGGGGAAACCAGCCCAAAACTTCAAGGCAAAATGAATATGCACAGACACTCTATACTCCACCACAAAGGACATTCCATAAATAACCCCCACAGCATTTCCTTCCCCCTGTTCCTTGTCACCCTTTCATGACTTCAAACACTTTCTCACCCTACCTTATCTACAGTACATCTGTTTCCCCCCCCCCCTGCTTTCCCAAACACAGTTTTATCCATAGATTCTTATGTTAATCAGTATTGCGACCCGAGGAAGAGAGAACTCTCAAAAGCTTGTCCTATGACAAATTGACCAATGTGATGTGCAACTCCAAGTAATTTTTTCCTTGTGTTCTCATTAAAACTTATTACATATTTCTGACATACTCTTGTAGTAGAGCTTTGCTTTATAGACAGTGAGTGCTGGGACACCTTTGTATTTTATATATGACAAATTGTTAGTCCAAATAAAAAAAAAAGATATAGACACACACACACTTGTGAGCACATTCACATGTCTTAGACAGGTCTGCAACCCTGCCTTTCGACCATTATCACCTAGCATACAGTGCTCCCACTGCAGCAAGGGATTCTGGGAATGACATGCAAATGAGCACGTGTCACCTTTTTGCCTGGTGTGTGTGTGTGTGTGTGTGTGTGTGTGTGTGTATGTGTGTATGTGTGTATGTATATGTGTATATATACGCGCGCACGCATCTATATCCTACCTGGTGACCTTTCCTCTGCCCTGTCATCTCATCACATGTCTGGGTAGGAAATACTTCATGGTGATATATTTCAGACACAGATGCTGATAGACCTGGTGATATACATAAGACAATATAAACCTCTTTATTGTTCTGATTGTAGTCATTAATTTTTTAATCTATATTCTATATCAGAATGTGTTCACACGTGTATGTATGTGTATATATTTGTGAATATTGGTATGTATTTATAAACATAGGAGTGTAAATATGTATTACTGGTCGTTTTAAAAATGTGTAAATATGCTTTGTAAGAAGATTATGAAATATACTTGATGCAATCAACTGCCCCATTAACCACGTCACTTAGCTTATAGGTAGGACAGACCTTTTAACCCATTAAACACGTCACAGACAACAGTAAATGCAGCTGTAGACTGCATAATGTTATCAGGTACTGTATTCACTTTGCCCCAGATACCACTGCAATGTTTACCAATATACCCGAGTCCGCAGTGCCACATTCATAGGAATCTTGGAGTCATAGAGCACGCAGGCCTAGCTACGTCTCATCCTGCAGTCGCTGGTCAGGAAAAGGGGCGGGTGGGTGTTATCTGCCTGTTGCTCCTACATATAGGGGAAATGTCCTTTCTATGTTGTTTCCTGGAGACAGAGCATTGGCCTTTTGCTTTGGTGGCAGGCGACATCAAAACCTGTGTTTTTCTTGCCTTTCTTTCCAAAATGCTTTTGATCATGTGACACAAGACTTGGGTGGCATTAAAGCACAGTGGCATGTTTAATGGGTAAAGGGTCAGTCCCATGTAGGAGCAAAATGACATTCCTTTCATCCCTATCTCTCCTCTCCCAAATCTCCTCTCTCCAGCATCTGGCGTGGTCCCAACGTGAACTGTGTGGACAGCTCAGGATACACGCCCCTGCACCATGCCTCCCTCAACGGGCACAAGTAAGCTGCTCCCCCCTCTCCTCCAGCACTTCTATCTTCCTGATGGTAGATGTTGCTGGGTGTTTAGTGACATTACGGTTTACGTCCGTGATGTCAGAGCCCGTGACTCCTTGTGCTTCTCCCTCAGGAAGGATGTGAGGGGGTGTGTAGGATGTTTAATAATGTCATGGCTTGCTTGGTGATGTCACAGTTCTCGACCTTACTTATCTACACCTTCATGGAGGTACAAAAGTATTGGAGAATCTGTGCACCACCAGCATACCTTCTTCCTGTCACCTTCAGAGAGGTGACGTATCTGTTGTAGGCTAAGTGATGTCACAATCTTTATTAGGGATGTTACAGTTTGACTAAGTTGGAATGGGGGCTCTAGGATGTTGACTAATGTTACACTTGGGCCAGTGATGTCATGATCTATAAATTGACTGAGGGGTTGTATGATCTTTAGTGAGGTCACCCTCAGGCCGGTGATTTCAGCTAGACAGGTGATGGAGGGGGCTGTGGGATTTTGATGATGTTGTGCTCAGGCTGGTGATGTCATTTATGAACACCCGCATGGAGGGGCTGGAGGTACTTGTAAGTTTTTGTAGACTTAAACATTTTGCCCATAAAAATAGATACCGCCATAGTTACTTTACTTGTACTAGATGGAGAAACTTCTAAGCAATTCCTATGGATGTCCCTTAACTTACGCAGCTTGCCACACAAACCCGTCTGTTTAATAAGTACAGCTGGTCCTAAAAACTTGTAGTGTACTTGCTAAATAAGTACAGTTGGAGGGTATGTTTATGATGTCCTGCTCAGGCTGGTGTTGTCATGTTTGTACACCCACAGGGAGGTTGTGGAGGTTCTCCTGAGGAACGAAGCTGTGACGAACAGCGCAGACTGTAAGGGCTGCTTCCCCCTGCACCTTGCTGCCTGGAAAGGAGATGCACACATCGTCCGGCTGCTCATTCACCACGGACCCTCGCATGCCAAGGTCAACGAGCAGGTCAGATGAGTGGCTGCCCACCACTGCCCTAAAACCTCCATCTACAGGCCGGAAACCCCCCTTTCCTCCCTTCCCCAGACCATCACCTGACCCTCTCCATGGCCCTCAGACCTCTCCTCCCCCCCTCACAGAGGATTGAGCAAATGTAGTCTAATGATATGTAATATAATGCAGATATACACTGCCCTTCACCGGTATATACTCGCTACGATATGTACTGTTCAGTAAACAGTCATTTATACACACAGCTCTGCACAGGAATATGCACGCTTACAATGCTCTGCACTGTTCTGTGTTTGTGTCTGTGTGTTCTGTGTGTTTCTATCATGCGTCCTTTCAGAAGAAGTAGCAAAAGCAATAAAATCCATGAGGAATGGAAAGGCTCCCGGGGAAGATTCAATTACAACTGAAATCTTGAAAGAAGCTGGAGAAGAAGTACAAAAAATTATTGCAGAACTCTACATGCAGCTTGAAGAACGGGAATATTCCAGAGCAATGGCGTAATATCATAGTTATCCTCCTCCCACAAAGAAGACCTCAAGAGCTACAGACCATCCGGTCTACTTCCAATCACTTACAAGATTTTTACAAAGATACTTGCTGATCGGCTTCAACAGACCCTGGACTTTGCCCAATCTAGAGACCAAGCAGGATTTCGCAGTGGATATAACCCAATTGACCACATACAAGTTGTTGTATAAGAAGGGATTTCCTGAAGTAATGCACAAGATCTACCGCTCGGTTTATGATTTCGTAGATTACAAAAAAGCATTTGATTCTCCCTACACCCAGTGGTCCTAGATAAATGAAGACCGTATGTTGAAAAAGTGTAGATTGAATCTATAAAGAGCATTTATGTGAGTGCCACATCAACCATTACATTACATGAAGATACAAGCAAGATAATGAGGAGTGTGACAGGGAGACTGTATGTCATCAAAGCTTTTTTACAGAAATACTTGAATTGTTCGACATTGGGAAGAAAAAGGAATCAAAATCAATGTTGAATATTTAAGTCACCTATGATTTGCAGATGACGACATTTTTCTTTTTGCTACAATGCTGGATATTACCCGAAGAAACAGGAAAAATAATTTAATGGGTTCGAAACCAAACAAAGGTCTGTGATGTTATCACATAGGTGAAGATATTAAAATGGCAGTGGGCAGGACATTTAGCAAGAAGAAATGACCACCATTGCACAAAGATTGCCCTCAACTGGATTCCAAGAGAGATTAAAAGACCACGACCAAAAGTAAGCTGTGAAGATGAAATCAGAAAATGTGTTGTAGGAACGTGGAGAAGAGGTTGCAACCGCAGTACATGGAAGATCACTGGGCTTCATCCAGCAGTGGATCAAGAAGGGCTGAAGATGAATGTAGACACACAATCTCGCGTGTAAAAAAAAAAATGCTCATGTGTAAACACACACATGTTCATAAATTAACCTGCACATGTGCAGAAATTTGCGCACATAAATTCATGTTCTCGCGCTCAAGTTCACGCGCACGTGCATAGGTTTGTGTGCATAGACGCGCATAAATTCACTGGCCGCGCACGTCCTCACACGTGCACTCAGATGGGCGTGCATAATTTCTTATAGGTGCATAGGTTCAGACACACACGCCTGCGCGCGAACACTGATTTCTGCATGTGTATAGATATGGCGGTGCGGGTAACTTCTGCTCCCCTCCTTCACTCATCACCTGCTTTTGTTTTTCTTTCCTAAAAAGCGTGTACGTTTGCGCACGTGTGCATAGCTACGTGCACTCGGACGTCCATAAGTTGGACGGGGGTGCGCATCCTCACGCGGAAGGGCGCGAGTTCACTGGCGCACACGTCCTCACACGCAGACAGTCGAGCATGGGCGCCCAAGTTCTCGGATGTGCATAGGTACAGCACCAAACATTCATAAATACACACGTAAATGTCCATACGACGTGCCCATGCCCGTGCGCGCAAATGCCCATAGGCACACGTACGTGCAAATGCCCGCACGCACGCACTAATTTCTATATGAGCATAGATATGGCAGTGCGGGTAACCTGCTCCCCTCCTTGAATCTGCTTTTGTTTTTCTTTCAAAAAAGCGCATAAGTTTGCGCACGTGTGTATGAATTCACGTTCTCGCGCTCCAATTCACGCGCACATTAATAGGTTCGGGCACTCGGACGTACATAAGTTTGCTGGGCGCACGCATAAGTTTGCTGGGCGTGCATGCGCTGAAGTTGGCCGGGTGTGCGCATTGTCGCACAAGTTCACTGGCTGCTGTCAAGCGCATAAGTTCACTGGCGTACACTTCCACGCAGAAATTTGGGGACGGCGCCTAAGTTCTAGCGTACTCGGACATGCATAGGTACAGCACAAAACATTCGGAAATACCTGTACGAACGCGCGCCCGCGCAAATGCCCGGTCGACACGCGCGCACTTACCCCTACGTACACACTGATTTCTCTGAGTATAGATATAGCGGTGCAGGTAACCTCTGTTCCCCTCCTTCACTCATCTGCTTTTGTTTTTCCATTGAAAGCGCATTAGTTTGCGCACGTGTGCATAAAGTCACGTTCTCGCGCTCAAGTTCATGCGCACGTTAATAGGTTTGTGCACTCGGACGTGCATAAGTTTGCTGGGTGCGTGCATAAATTGGCTGGGCGCGTGTGTGTGCACGAGTTGGCCGGGTGTGCGCATCCTCTCATGCGGACGGGCGCAAGCTCACTGCCCGCGCATAAGTTTACTTGCGCACACGTCCTCGCACACTTCCTCACACACGCAGACATTCGGGGATGGGCGCCTAAGGCCTCGTTCAGGGTGCCAGAGGCAGGAGTTGGAGGGCGGGCGGGCGTTCGCGAGGGCGGGCGGCAGTCTGCTGGGCGATGTGTGTTCATCCTCCCAGCAGACTTTTTCAGGAGTTGAGGAGGCAGGGCGGGGCTTAGGGATCCAAGTTGCAGTCATGAAATCATTCTCAAGAATGATTTCATTGGCTGCCGAGGTCCCTGTGACGCTGCTGCAGCTTCAAAAAACGAATTTTTTGTTTATTGAAACTGTAGCCAGCGTCAACTCCGTACTTCGGAGACAGGGCAGCTGCTACCCTGACAACCAGTATTCAATTTGAATACATTGTGTCCCACGGCAGCTCGCACGTAAGCACGCCCTCCCTCCGAAGCCTGCACCCTGAACGAGGCCTTAGGCTTGTCCATAGTGAAAGCGCAACAGTGCCATTTGCCTCAATCGCGCTTTCCTCTCCTAAGTTGTGTGGACTGTAGTTTTTGGAAAGCGAGCGAGGGGGTCGATGTGGTCATGATGTGGGGGGGCGTGTCAAGGAAGGGTCATGCATGAGAACATGCCTTTAGCAAATAATAAAATGCACAATGCCATGCAATTTACAGTAGTATTATGTGTTATATCTATATCTCATAGATTTTAAGTTATGGTGGGTGAAAAAGGCGACAGAAAACCTCCACTGTTTGCATATAGCCAATAAAGAATATCACTTGTGAGCACATTCACGTCTTAGACAGGTCTGCAACCCTGCCTTTCAACCATTATCACCTAGCATATAGTGCTCCCACTCAGCAAGGGATTCTGGGAAATGACAATCAAATGAGCACACAATGCGTCACCTTTTGCCTGGAATATCCATTTCTGTCGCCTTTTTCACCCACCATAACTTAAAGTATGGTAAACCTACCCAGCCTAGAAATATTTCAAAGCAAGTATAAACCAACCTCACTGATGATACCCATCAAGGTTGAAACATGTCTGTGAGTGGTTTAAACTTGCTTTGCTAGTCCCATGCTGTGTTTAAAAGCTGTGTGAACGGCGATGCATCAGCTTAAATGGGCTCCATGTGAATGGATATTCCAGGCAAATGGTGACAGTGTGCTCATTTGCATGTCATTTCCCAGAATCCCTTGCTGCAGTGGGAGCACTGTATGCGAGGTGATAATGGTTGAAAGGCAGGGTTGCAGACGTGTGCGTGCGCACATGCGCACATGCGCACATGCCTTGTTAAAAATGTTTTTTTTTTTTATATATATAAAATGTAATGCATTGAAATAAGCATTGTACACTACAAAAAATAAATACATTAACAATTCTATACAAGTAATGGACAATACATCAGAAATTTCTCTCCATAAAATATCATTGATATTTCTGTCACGGTATGAATTAAAGGTTCACGTTTGTTAACCTCAGATATCAAATTTCCAATAGTTGAGTTGCCCGTATTCTCACAGCAAGCAGCACAACGCAACTGACAAAGTAATTTGAACAGTATGCAGGCAGAATGGCTTACTACATTTTCATTGGCAGTCCAGGCTGTCTCGCTGCAATAGCAAACATGTTTGTCTTCTCTGCTTTTGGTAACCTTGTATCTCACGTGCAAGCTCGCGCTCACTGGCCATGCGCTTTGGAATACACACGTTTGTTTGTAGCACGAGCTATGTAGCTTGCTGCTCGCTCTATATCTTGCACTATGGGCGAGGCCTAAGTTCTCGCACACTCTGACGTGCATAGGTACAGCACCAAACATTTATAAATACACACACGTAAATACACGTGCGCACACTGATTTCTGTATGAGTATAGATATGGCGTTGCGGGTAACCTCTGCTTCCCTCCTTCACTCATCACCTGCTTTTGTTTTTCTTTCTGTTTTCTTCTCTTTTTTTTTCTCCCTCCTTTTTGTAGAATGTCCCAGAAGTGAAAAAGTATGGCCCCTTCCATCCATATGTGAATGCCAAGGTGTGTACGCCCCTTCCATCCATATGTGAATGCCAAGGTGTGTACGCCCCCTCCCTGCCCCTTCCATCCTTATATGAATGCCAAGGTGTGTATGCCCCTCCCTGCCCCTTCCATCCTCATGTGAATGCCAAGGTGTGTGCACCCCCTCCCTGCCCCATCCATCCTCATGTGAATGCCAAGGTGTGTACGCCCCCTCCCTGCCCCTTCCATCCATATGTGAATGCCAAGGTGTGTACGCCCCCTCCCTGCCCCTTCCATCCATATGTGAATGCCAAGGTGTGTACGCCCCCTCCCTGCCCCTTCCATCCATATGTGAATGCCAAGGTGTGTACGCCCCCTCCCTGCCCCTTCCATCCTTATGTGAATGCCAAGGTGTGTACGCCCCCTCCCTGCCCCTTCCATCCTCATGTGAATGCCAAGGTGTGTGCACCCCCTCCCTGCCCCATCCATCCTCATGTGAATGCCAAGGTGTGTGCGCCTCCTCCCTGCCCCATCCATCCTTATGTGAATGCCAAGGTGTGTGCACCCCCTCCCTGCCCCATCCATTCTCATGTGAATGCCATGGTGTGTGCGCCCCCTCCCTGCCCCTTCCATCCTCATGTGAATGCCAAGGTGTGTATGCCCCTCCCTGCCCCTTCCATCCTCATGTGAATGCCAAGGTGTGTACGCCCCTCCCTGCCCCTTCCATCCTTATGTGAATGCCAAGGTGTGTATGCCCCTCCCTGCCCCTTCCATCCTCATGTGAATGCCAAGGTGTGTGCGCCCCCTCCCTGCCCCTTCCATCCATATGTGAATGCCAAGGTGTGTATGCCCCTCCCTGCCCCTTCCATCCTCATGTGAATGCCAAGGTGTGTATGCCCCTCCCTGCCCCTTCCATCCATATGTGAATGCCAAGGTGTGTATGCCCCTCCCTGCCCCTTCCATCCTCATGTGAATGCCAAGGTGTGTGTGCCCCTCCCTGCCCCTTCCATCCATATGTGAATGCCAAGGTGTGTATGCCCCTCCCTGCCCCTTCCATCCTCATGTGAATGCCAAGGTGTGTGCGCCCCCTCCCTGCCCCATCCATCCTCATGTGAATGCCAAGGTGTGTGCGCCCCCTCCCTGCCCCATCCATCCTCATGTGAATGCCAAGGTGTGTATGCCCCCTCCCTGCCCCATCCATCCTCATGTGAATGCCAAGGTGTGTACGCCCCCTCCCTGCCCCTTCCATCCTTATGTGAATGCCAAGGTGTGTGCGCCCCCTCCCTGCCCCTTCCATCCTCATGTGAATGCCAAGGTGTGTGCGCCCCCTCCCTGCCCCTTCCATCCTCATGTGAATGCCAAGGTGTGTGCGCCCCCTCCCTTCCCCTTCCATCCTCATGTGAATGCCAAGGTGTGTGCGCCCCCTCCCTGCCCCTTCCATCCTCATGTGAATGCCAAGGTGTGTGCGCCCCCTCCCTGCCCCTTCCATCCTTATGTGAATGCCAAGGTGTGTGCGCCCCCTCCCTGCCCCATCCATCCTCATGTGAATGCCAAGGTGTGTATGCCCCTTCCCTGCCCCTTCCATCCATATGTGAATGCCAAGGTGTGTGCGCCCCCTCCCTGCCCCATCCATCCTTATGTGAATGCCAAGGTGTGTGCGCCCCCTCCCTGCCCCATCCATCCTCATGTGAATGCCAAGGTGTGTACGCCCCCTCCCTGCCCCTTCCATCCTCATGTGAATGCCAAGGTGTGTGCGCCCCCTCCCTGCCCCATCCATCCTCATGTGAATGCCAAGGTGTGTACGCCCCCTCCCTGCCCCTTCCATCCTCATGTGAATGCCAAGGTGTGTGCGCCCCCTCCCTGCCCCTTCCATCCTTATGTGAATGCCAAGGTGTGTGCGCCCCCTCCCTGCCCCATCCATCCTCATGTGAATGCCAAGGTGTGTGCGCCCCCTCCCTGCCCCATCCATCCTCATGTGAATGCCAAGGTGTGTGCGCCCCCTCCCTGCCCCTTCCATCCATATGTGAATGCCAAGGTGTGTATGCCCCCTCCCTGCCCCTTCCATCCATATGTGAATGCCAAGGTGTGTGCGCCCCCTCCCTGCCCCTTCCATCCTCATGTGAATGCCAAGGTGTGTGCGCCCCCTCCCTGCCCCATCCATCCTCATGTGAATGCCAAGGTGTGTGCGCCCCCTCCCTGCCCCATCCATCCTCATGTGAATGCCAAGGTGTGTGCGCCCCCTCCCTGCCCCTTCCATCCATATGTGAATGCCAAGGTGTGTATGCCCCCTCCCTGCCCCTTCCATCCATATGTGAATGCCAAGGTGTGTACGCCCCCTCCCTGCCCCTTCCATCCTTATGTGAATGCCAAGGTGTGTACGCCCCCTCCCTGCCCCTTCCATCCTCATGTGAATGCCAAGGTGTGTGCGCCCCCTCCCTGCCCCTTCCATCCATATGTGAATGCCAAGGTGTGTATGCCCCTCCCTGCCCCATCCATCCTCATGTGAATGCCAAGGTGTGTATGCCCCCTCCCTGCCCCTTCCATCCTTATGTGAATGCCAAGGTGTGTGCGCCCCCTCCCTGCCCCATCCATCCTCATGTGAATGCCAAGGTGTGTGCACCCCCTCCCTGCCCCTTCCATCCTCATGTGAATGCCAAGGTGTGTGCGCCCCCTCCCTGCCCCATCCATCCTCATGTGAATGCCAAGGTGTGTGCGCCCCCTCCCTGCCCCTTCCATCCTCATGTGAATGCCAAGGTGTGTGCGCCTCCTCCCTGCCCCATCCATCCTCATGTGAATGCCAAGGTGTGTGCGCCCCCTCCCTGCCCCATCCATCCTCATGTGAATGCCAAGGTGTGTACGCACCCTCCCTGCCCCTTCCATCCTTATGTGAATGCCAAGGTGTGTGCGCCCCCTCCCTGCCCCATCCATCCTCATGTGAATGCCAAGGTGTGTGCGCCTCCTCCCTGCCCCATCCTCATGTGAATGTCAAGGTGTGTGCGCCCCCTCCCTGCCCCATCCATCCTCATGTGAATGCCAAGGTGTGTATGCCCCCTCCCTGCCCCATCCATCCTCATGTGAATGCCAAGGTGTGTATGCCCCCTCCCTGCCCCTTCCATCCTCATGTGAATGCCAAGGTGTGTACGCCCCCTCCCTGCCCCTTCCATCCATATGTGAATGCCAAGGTGTGTGCGCCCCCTCCCTGCCCCTTCCATCCTCATGTGAATGCCAAGGTGTGTGCGCCCCCTCCCTGCCCCTTCCATCCATATGTGAATGCCAAGGTGTGTACGCCCCCTCCCTGCCCCTTCCATCCTCATGTGAATGCCAAGGTGTGTACGCCCCCTCCCTGCCCCTTCCATCCTCATGTGTATGCCCCCTCCCTGCTCCTTCCATCCTCATGTGAATGCCAATGTATTTGCTGCCTATCTCTCTCCCCTTAGTCCCACTATTTTTGTGTGTGTGTGTGTTCGTGCTTGTTTATCCTTTGTTTAAAGATATGTGCCTTCTGCCACCTCCCCCTGCCAGTGTGTTCCCCCCTATCCTATGTTAATGTGTGCAACCTTTGCCTCCCTCTCCATCAAACACCCTTCCGGTGTGTTCCATCTATCCTTTGTGCCCCTAGCTACTCATGCCTCTTTCCATTGTGCCCAGTTATCCTTTATGCCATCCTGTGTGCCCCATGCCTCCCTCTCCTGTCACTCAACCTTGGAAATGTGTGTTCTGTTCTGCCTTCTCAGCCACTTCCTGCTTTGTGATCTTATGTAATCGTGTTTCTCCTGCCCCATCCCTCGCATGAATGCCAAGGGGTCGTGTGTCCCTGGCCAGTCTTCTTCCTCTCCCGGGTCTGTACCCCCTTCGTTCCGCTCGCAGTCTTTTCTCTCACGGTGCTCTTTTTTTTTTTAGTTTTCTACCCCAAGGCTTTTGTGCATGTGACGCAATGCTGGGGTGACATTGAAGCAAAGTGACAATGACCTGTTTGAGTTAAAGGATCAGTCCAACATAGTTAAGTGACCTAATGACAGTGATATGTTTAATGGGTTAAACCAGGGTTTCTCCACTCGAGTCCTCAAGACCCCCAACGGGTCAGGTTTTCAGGATATCCCTTCTTCAGCACAGGTGGCTCAATCAGTCCCTGCTCAATCTTGGACTGAGCCTCTGAGCCACCTGTGCTGAAGTTAAGATATCCTGGGCCTGTTGGGGGGCTTGAGGACTGCAGTGGAGAACACTTGAATTAAACGGTTGGTGTACAGTGTGGATAGGGGGGTAAAAATGTGTCCCTTCCCCCCCCCAGAACAATGACAATGAGACCGCTCTGCACTGCGCTGCACAGTATGGGCACACAGAGGTGGTGCGGGTACTGTTGGAGGAACTGACGGATCCCACGATGCGCAACCACAAGATGGAGACGCCACTGGACCTTGCGGCGCTGTACGGGCGCCTAGAGGTGGTGAAGCTGCTGATCAATGCCCACCCCAATCTGCTGAGTTGCTGCTACACGCGCAAACACACGCCACTGCACCTGGCTGCTCGCAATGGTCACCGCACGGTTGTTAGGGTGTTGCTGGACGCGGCTATGGACATCAACTGCCAGGTATCTTCCCCATCCCATAGTTGGCGTCTGTCCTCATATGTCTGGCACATCTTCTCTGCCCACTCTGTACGTGATAGCTGGGAGGTTTCCTGTCCTGCGCCCTTTTATTTTCGTGCTTCCTTTCCTCTTGTCTTCCCATCTGACTTGCTTCTCTCTCTTGCGCGCTCTCTCTCGCGCCTCTCTCTCTCGCGCCTCTCTCTCTCGCGCGCGCTCTCTCGCATCTGTGGGTGTTTAGTGGGCGTTTCTCAGCCTGTGGCAAGTGTAGATATAGTCTGCAGCCAATTCTGCTGTGGGTTCATCTTCTCCCAGGAGGATCGCAATTTTTTTTTGGTTCTCTTCTGTATTGTTAAAGTTCTGGTTAAGAGCTGTGAGTTTCTCCAGGTGGGCACTCCTCACTTCAGAGTATTGTGGGCAACACAGCAGGAAGTGTTTTTCATCTTCTACCTCTCCTAGCTCACATCGCTGGCACAGTCTCATCTCCCGGGGCTTCCAGTTCTCTCTGTGTCTGCCTGTTTCTATTTCCAGGCTGTGGGCACTCATTCTGTACTGGCCGAAGGTCTGTCTCTGCTTTGGGTCTTTTACCTTCAGTAGGTAGGGTGCCAGAGTGTATTCTCTCTGTAGGCTGTGGTAGGTCTCCAGCTTCTTTGAGCGCCGGATATAATTTTCCCACATAGTCACATACTGCTTCTTCATTTCACTGGCGATTTGAGTTGATTTGTTTTTTCGACAGGTTGTTGATCTGTGTGGGGTTTTGTTCTTGGAGTGAGAGGACAAGTCGTTTGATGGCACAGGGTTTAGTGAGGAGGTCCTGTTTTTTCATTGCACTGTAGCAGTAAGACTGTGGATGGCTGTTTAGGTGGGCCCAGAATGTCAGTGCTCTCCTCTGTACAGTGAGCAGTAGAGGAAAGCGGCCCAGCTCAGCCCGGCATGCATTGTTTGATGTACTCCTGTGTACTTGGAGAGGGTGTTTTCAGAATTCCAGGTGCAGTATTACGGTTGGGCTGGTATCCCATTTTGTGGAGTCTGGGTATGTCGCAGCACCCCAAACCTCGCTGCCATATAGAAGGATGGGTGTGATGATGCTGTTGAATATTTTCATCCAGATTCTTATTGGTGGTTTGAGGTGGTACAGCTGTTTCCTTATTGCATAGAATGCTCTGCGGGCCTTCTCCTTCAGTGTATTTATGGCCAAGTGGAATTTCCCTGATGAGCTGATTGTTAGACCAAGGTATGCGTAGCTCGCTGTCTGTTCTAGTGCAGTCATTCAGTGTGAATTGCGATATGGTTGGATGTTTTTTTTATTTTTATTTTAGATTTTTTCTGGAATACCATTATTTCGTTTTTTTTTCTAGGTTCAGAGTGCCCAGGACTGGCTGAATTTTTCTAGTATTGCCAGTTTCTGTGGAGGCCTTGTTCTGTTGGAGACAGCAGGAGCAGGTCGTCTGCGTATAGTAGAGATTTAATCTCTGTTCCAGCCAAGTGGAGCCCAGGTGCTGAGGAGGATCCTAGGGCTGCTGCAAGCTCATTGATGTATTTGTTAAAAAATGTGGGACTCAGGCTACATCCCTGTCTAACTTCACGGCCTTGATGGAAGAAGTCCGTCCTTTTGTTATTAACTTTCACGCAGCTTTTGTTTTCAGAGTACATACTTTTTATGGTGTCGTATGTTCTCCCCTCTATTCCGCTTTCTAGTATTTTCAGCAATAGACTTGGATGCCAGATGGAGTCGAAGGCTTTTTTAAAGTCCACAAAGCAAGCAAAGATTTTGCCCTTGCTGGTGTTGTGGACGTGTTTATTGATCAGGCTGTGTAGGGTGTAGATGTGATCCGTGGTGCGGTGATTTGACAGTACACTCTGCTCTGTCAGGAAGGTGCGGATTCTGCTTTTCAAGATGCTGTTTAGCAGTTTCCCCAGGATGCTGCTGACACAGATGCCGCTGTAATTGGATGGGTCCAGCCTGTGTCCTTTCTTGTGGAAAGGGGTTATCAGTCCTTTGTTCCACAGTTCAGGGAAGTAGCCAGTAGTAAGGACCAGGTTGAACATTTTCAGTAGAGCTTGTATAGATGGATTGCTATACTTCAGCATCTCAGGTAGAATGCCATCTGATCCACTGGCTTTCTTGGTTTTTATTCGTTTTCTTTTTTTCTTTTATTTCCTGGATTTAGATTGGTATGTTTGGGGGGGAGGGGGGGAGCCAGGGAGCCAGGTCAGGTGTCTGTTCTGTTTTCATCCAATGCTTCTTCAATTCTTTCTGGTTTTGTTTTTTCTTTCTTAGGCCAGGTCCCCGCTGGCTACTGCAGCGCCCGCTGTGGCGGACGCTGCAGTGACAAGAGCTGCCCCTCAATGGGGCCGGGCCCGGGGTGAGGGGTGGGGGGGGGGGGGGCTGCCGCGCTGCATGGTGAGTTTTTCCAGCCTGCTAGAAAATTGTGAGGGCAACTAGTGACAGAGCGCTAGGCCACGCCCCTCGGTGATTCAGCCAATGAGGGCGAACCTGCCGGTTGATGCCACGTCCCTCGTCACGCACCCCCTGCAGCTCTCTGCCGACCGGGGAATTCGGCTGCATGCCCCGCCAGCCTCGCAGGCGCGCGTGCAGCGCAGGCACTGGGGCTGTAGCCTTAGGCTACGGCCCCGGTAACTCAGCTGTAACGCGCTCCCCGCGCTTTTGGCGGCGCATGCAGCCGATTACCTGGTCTGCAGGGAGCTGCAGGAAGAGAGACCGGGGGGGGGCGTGGCGGAGGAGTGACGGGGGCGCGGCCATGACGTCACCCGGCAGGTTCGCCCTCATTGGCTGAACCGCCGGGGGGCGTGCCTAATCGCTCGACGCGATTCCTGCTCTCAATTCTATTGAGAGCAGGAGAAGATCTCGCGCGAGCGCTGCGGCCCCCCCTTGCAGCGGGCCCGGCGCCGTTGCGGGGAGGGCTCTCGTGCGCGCAGCGTCCGCCACAGCGGACGCTGTAGTAGGCAGCGGGGGCAAGGCCTTAGGGTGTGCCTGTAGTGCTTCAGGTGTTGGTGGTACCTTATTCGTAGTTGTGTATTGTTTGGGTCTCTGTATTTTTGGTTTGATATTGTTCGCAGGCTTTTTCTAAGGGTGTTGCATTCTTTATTAATCCAGACAATATAAGAGAAATGCTGCACACCTCAAAAAGAAAAGTAATAATACAGTTACCGGTGCTCCAGTGTTTGCACGAAAGCCTGCAATCAGATGAACAAAGGAACATAGGGCACAACGGGTTTAGCAAATCAAACTCATTTATTGAGCCAACACTGATTTGCTAAACCCGTTGCATTCTTTATCAAACCATTTTTCTTTGATGTTGGCGTTTGTTGTTGGTCTGGTAGGACTAGTTTTTTTTCAGATTTGATTTTCTTGCTATTAGATGGAATATTTTGTTGAGATTCCTTACTGCCAAGTTTACTCTGTTTGCTCTGCTTGTAATTTCTGTTCTGGAAGCTTTAGAGTAGGTTTCCTACTTTTGAGCTGTTGATTGTTCCTGTGCATGTCGCAAGGCTCTGTTTTGTCCATTTGTAGGTGGCTTTCAGACTTTAAAGGTTTGATGTTTTTTTGTGTGTTTTGCTTGGTTAGTTGGTCTGGTCTCTTCATAAAGAGCAGGGTTTGATTGTGGTCTGATAGGGGTGATGCTGGTGTGACTCTGAAAGCACTGAAGGCTTGTGGGTCTATATCAGTGATTGCGTAATCCACTACGCTGCTGCCCCGCACAGAGCTGTATGTGTATCTACCCAAAGAGTCCCCCCTTGTCCGTCCATTGATGATGTACAGTCACAGACCGCGACACAAGTTTAGGAGCTCTTTACCGTTCTTGTTTATTGCGCTTTCGTAGCTGGTTCTTTGGCGTGTCACAGAGCTATGACAGCATGTGCCATTTCCAAAGATTTAGTTATTACCCTCTGTAGATATGTAGTCCTGTCCTGGCGTTGGGGTCTCCACATATCAGCACTTTACCCAGGGTCTGAAAGTGGATTGCCTGTGTCAGGAGGATCTCGAAGATGTCTGGCTTGTAT
>NW_027456188.1:0-23869 GCF_040206685.1 Ascaphus truei | reverse complement strand
CTCTCTCTCCCCCTCCCTCTCTTCCTCCTCTCCTCCTCCCTCTCTCTCCCTCCTCTCTCCTCCCCCTCCCTCTCTCTCCCCTCCCTCTCTCCCCTCTCTCTCCCCCCTCCCCTCTCTCCTCCCCCCTCCCTCTCTCTCCCCCCTCCCTCTCTCTCCCTCTCCCCTCTCTCTCCCCCCTCCTCTCTCCTCCCCCTCCCTCTCCCCCCTCCCTCTCTCCCCCCTCTCCCCCTCTCCCCCTCCCTCCCCCTCCCCCTCTCTCCCCTCCTCCCCCCCTCCTCCCCCCCCTCCTCCCCCCCTCCTCCCCCCTCTCCCCCCTCCTCCCCCCCATCCCCCCCCCCTCCACCCCATCCCCCCCCCCCTCCACCCCCCTCCCTCCACCCCCTCCCTCCTCTCTCTCCCCCCCTCCCTCTCTCTCTCCCCCGCTCCCTCTCTCCCCCTCCCTCCCTCTCCCCCCTCCCTCCCTCTCTCCCCCTCCTCCCTCTCTCCCCTCCCTCCCTCTCTCCCCTCCTCCCTCTCTCCCCCTCCCTCTCTCCCCCTCCCCTCCCTCTCTCCCCCCCTCTCTCTCCCCCCCTCCCTCTCTCTCCCCCCTCCCTCTCCCCCCTCCCCCCATCCCCCTCCCTCTCTCCCCCCTCCCCTCCCTCCTCCCTCTCTCCCCCCTCCCCCTCCCCTCCTCTCTCCCCCCTCCCCAGTGGCCGTTCTCCCGGCTCCTTTTCTTGCAGGAGCCGGCCTCCGCCTTCGCCTCGTTCCTCAATGGCGTGACCAACCCTCCTGATGCTGCGCCGGTACCGCTCCTCTGTGCCCGCGTCCTGCCCCATGTACCACACCTGCCTCGCCTTCTCCGCTGGTATGTGCCGTCACCCGCCCGGGGGGGGGGGGGAGATAACCCTGCTCCTGCAGTGCCTCCGGGTAACCCGCGTCTCTCCACAGGTCTCTCTCAATGCCTGGTTTTGGTCTATGATCTTCCACACGCGAGACACGGCCGTTACGGAGGTGAGGTCCCCGCTGCATGGCACACGCGTGTTTGTGCGCGCGCACACGCGTGTTTGCGCTGTTCTGGTGACGCGTTGATTCTGTTCCTGCAGAAAATGGATTATTTTTGTGCCTCTGCAGTCATCCTGCACTCTATCTACCTGTGCTGCGTGAGGTAAGTGCCCGGGGGTGGGCAGCGGCCATTTATCTAACCCACTCACCTCTTATCTGTGTGTCCCTGGCAGCCGCCATTTATCTAACCCACTCACCTCTTATCTGTGTGTCCCTGGCAGCCGCCATTTATCTAACCCACTCACCTCTTATCTGTGTGTCCCTGGCAGCCGCCATTTATCTAACCCACTCACCTCTTATCTGTGTGTCCCTGGCAGCCGCCATTTATCTAACCCACTCACCTCTTATCTGTGTGTCCCTGGCAGCCGCCATTTATCTAACCCACTCACCTCTTATCTGTGTGTCCCTGGCAGCCGCCATTTATCTAACCCACTCACCTCTTATCTGTGTGTCCCTGGCAGCGGCCATTTATCTAACCCACTCACCTCTTATCTGTGTGTCCCTGGCAGCCGCCATTTATCTAACCCACTCACCTCTTATCTGTGTGTCCCTGGCAGCCGCCATTTATCTAACCCACTCACCTCTTATCTGTGTGTCCCTGGCAGTGCCCGGTCAGCGGGCGCTGTGTGTGTCCCTGGCAGTGCCCGGTCAGCGGGCGCTGACGCTGTGTGTGTGTCCCTGGCAGTGCCCCGGTCAGCGGGTGCTGACGCTGTGTGTGTGTCCCTGGCAGTGCCCCGGTCAGCGGGTGCTGACGCTGTGTGTGTGTCCCTGGCAGTGCCCGGTCAGCGGGTGCTGACGCTGTGTGTCCCTGGCAGTGCCCGGTCAGCGGGTGCTGACGCTGTGTGTGTGTCCCTGGCAGTGCCCGGTCAGCGGGTGCTAACCCTGTGTGTGTGTCCCTGGCAGTGCCCGGTCAGCGGGTGCTGACACTGTGTGTGTGTCCCCTGGCAGTGCCCGGTCAGCGGGTGCTGACGCTGTGTGTGTCCCTGGCAGTGCCCGGTCAGCGGGTGCTGACGCTGTGTGTCTCTGGCAGTGCCCGGTCAGCGGGTGCTAACCCTGTGTGTGTGTCCCTGGCAGTGCCCGGTCAGCGGGTGCTGATGCTGTGTGTGTGTCTCTGGCAGTGCCCGGTCAGCGGGTGCTAACCCTGTGTGTGTGTCCCTGGCAGTGCCCGGTCAGCGGGTGCTGATGCTGTGTGTGTGTCCCTGGCAGTGCCCGGTCAGCGGGTGCTGATGCTGTGTGTGTGTCCTGGCAGTGCCGGTCAGCGGGTGCTGACACTGTGTGTGTGTCCCTGGCAGTGCCCGGTCAGCGGGTGCTGATGCTGTGTGTGTGTCCCTGGCAGTGCCCGGTCAGCGGGTGCTGATGCTGTGTGTGTGTCCCTGGCAGTGCCCGGTCAGCGGGTGCTGACACTGTGTGTGTGTCCCTGGCAGTGCCCGGTCAGCGGGTGCTGATGCTGTGTGTGTGTCCCTGGCAGTGCCCGGTCAGCGGGTGCTGATGCTGTGTGTGTGTCCTGGCAGTGCCCGGTCAGCGGGTGCTGACGCTGTGTGTCCCTGGCAGTACCCGGTCAGCGGGTGCTGACGCTGTGTGTGTGTCCCTGGCAGTGCCCGGTCAGCGGGTGCTGATGCTGTGTGTGTGTCCCTGGCAGTGCCCGGTCAGCGGGTGCTGATGCTGTGTGTGTGTCCCTGGCAGTGCCCGGTCAGCGGGTGCTGACGCTGTGTGTGTGTCCCTGGCAGTGCCCGGTCAGCGGGTGCTGACGCTGTGTGTGTGTCCCTGGCAGTGCCCGGTCAGCGGGTGCTGATGCTGTGTGTGTGTCCCTGGCAGTGCCCGGTCAGCGGGTGCTGATGCTGTGTGTGTGTCCCTGGCAGTGCCCGGTCAGCGGGTGCTGACGCTGTGTGTGTCCCTGGCAGTGCCCGGTCAGCGGGTGCTGACGCTGTGTGTGTCCCTGGCAGTGCCCGGTCAGCGGGTGCTGACGCTGTGTGTGTGTCCCTGGCAGTGCCCGGTCAGCGGGTGCTGACACTGTGTGTGTCCCTGGCAGTGCCCGGTCAGCGGGTGCTGACGCTGTGTGTGTGTCCCTGGCAGTGCCCGGTCAGCGGGTGCTGACACTGTGTGTGTGTCCCTGGCAGTGCCCGGTCAGCGGGTGCTAACCCTGTGTGTGTGTCCCTGGCAGTGCCCGGTCAGCGGGTGCTGACGCTGTGTGTGTGTCCCTGGCAGTGCCCGGTCAGCGGGTGCTGACACTGTGTGTGTGTCCCTGGCAGTGCCCGGTCAGCGGGTGCTGGCGCTGTGTGTGTGTCCCTGGCAGTGCCCGGTCAGCGGGTGCTGACGCTGTGTGTGTCCCTGGCAGTGCCCGGTCAGCGGGTGCTGACGCTGTGTGTGTGTCCCTGGCAGTGCCCGGTCAGCGGGTGCTGACGCTGTGTGTCTCTGGCAGTGCCCGGTCAGCGGGTGCTGACGCTGTGTGTGTGTCCCTGGCAGTGCCCGGTCAGCAGGTGCTGACGCTGTGTGTGTCCCTGGCAGTGCCCGGTCAGCAGGTGCTGACGCTGTGTGTGTGTCCCTGGCAGTGCCCGGTCAGCGGGTGCTGACACTGTGTGTGTGTCCCTGGCAGTGCCCGGTCAGCGGGTGCTGACGCTGTGTGTGTGTCCCTGGCAGTGCCCGGTCAGCGGGTGCTGACGCTGTGTGTGTGTCCCTGGCAGTGCCCGGTCAGCGGGTGCTGACGCTGTGTGTGTGTCCCTGGCAGTGCCCGGTCAGCGGGTGCTAATCCTGTGTGTGTGTCCCTGGCAGTGCCCGGTCAGCGGGTGCTGACGCTGTGTGTGTCTCCCTGGCAGTGCCCGGTCAGCGGGTGCTGACACTGTGTGTGTGTCCCTGGCAGTGCCCGGTCAGCGGGTACTGACGCTGTGTGGGTCCCCCTGGCAGTGCCCGGTCAGCGGGTGCTAATCCTGTGTGTCCCTGGCAGTGCCCGGTCAGCGGGTGCTGACACTGTGTGTGTGTCCCTGGCAGTGCCCGGTCAGCGGGTGCTGACGCTGTGTGTGTGTCCCTGGCAGTGCCCGGTCAGCGGGTGCTGACACTGTGTGTGTGTCCCTGGCAGTGCCCGGTCAGCGGGTGCTGACACTGTGTGTGTGTCCCTGGCAGTGCCCGGTCAGCGGGTGCTGACGCTGTGTGTGTCCCTGGCAGTGCCCGGTCAGCGGGTGCTGACACTGTGTGTGTGTCCCTGGCAGTGCCTGGTCAGCGGGTGCTGACACTGTGTGTCCCTGGCAGTGCCCGGTCAGCGGGTGCTGACACTGTGTGTGTCCCTGGCAGTGCCCGGTCAGCGGGTGCTGACGCTGTGTGTGTGTCCCTGGCAGTGCCCGGTCAGCGGGTGCTGACGCTGTGTGTGTCCCTGGCAGTGCCCGGTCAGCGGGCGCTGACGCTGTGTGTGTGTCCCTGGCAGTGCCCGGTCAGCGGGTGCTGACGCTGTGTGTGTGTCCCTGGCAGTGCCCGGTCAGCGGGTGCTGACGCTGTGTGTGTGTCCCTGGCAGTGCCCGGTCAGCGGGTGCTGGAGCTGTGTGTGTGTCCCTGGCAGTGCCCGGTCAGCGGGTGCTGACGCTGTGTGTCTCTGGCAGTGCCCGGTCAGCGGGCGCTGACGCTGTGTGTGTGTCCCTGGCAGTGCCCGGTCAGCGGGTGCTGACGCTGTGTGTCTCTGGCAGTGCCCGGTCAGCGGGCGCTGACGCTGTGTGTGTGTCCCTGGCAGTGCCCGGTCAGCGGGTGCTGACGCTGTGTGTGTGTCCCTGGCAGTGCCCGGTCAGCGGGTGCTGGCGCTGTGTGTGTGTCCCTGGCAGTGCCCGGTCAGCGGGTGCTGACGCTGTGTGTGTCCCTGGCAGTACCCGGTCAGCGGGTGCTGACGCTGTGTGTGTCCCTGGCAGTGCCCAGTCAGCGGGTGCTGACACTGTGTGTGTGTCCCTGGCAGTGCCCGGTCAGCGGGCGCTGACGCTGTGTGTGTGTCCCTGGCAGTGCCCGGTCAGCGGGTGCTGACGCTGTGTGTGTGTCCCTGGCAGTGCCCGGTCAGCGGGTGCTGGAGCTGTGTGTCCCTGGCAGTGCCCGGTCAGCGGGTGCTGGCGCTGTGTGTGTGTCCCTGGCAGTGCCCGGTCAGCGGGCGCTGACGCTGTGTGTGTGTCCCTGGCAGTGCCCGGTCAGCGGGTGCTGACGCTGTGTGTGTGTCCCTGGCAGTGCCCGGTCAGCGGGTGCTGGCGCTGTGTGT
The DNA here is from genome assembly GCF_040206685.1 of Ascaphus truei. Classification (NCBI taxonomy): domain Eukaryota; kingdom Metazoa; phylum Chordata; class Amphibia; order Anura; family Ascaphidae; genus Ascaphus; species Ascaphus truei. The sequence goes on along the minus strand of NW_027456188.1, from coordinate 18,606 downwards.
GTCCCTGGCAGTGCCCGGTCAGCGGGCGCTGACGCTGTGTGTGTGTCCCTGGCAGTGCCCGGTCAGCGGGCGCTGACGCTGTGTGTGTGTCCCTGGCAGTGCCCGGTCAGCGGGTGCTGATACTGTGTGTGTGTCCCTGGCAGTGCCCGGTCAGCGGGTGCTGACGCTGTGTGTGTGTCCCTGGCAGTGCCCGGTCAGCGGGTGCTGACGCTGTGTGTGTGTCCCTGGCAGTGCCTGGTCAGCGGGTGCTGACGCTGTGTGTGTCCCTGGCAGTGCCCGGTCAGCGGGTGCTGGAGCTGTGTGTCCCTGGCAGTGCCCGGTCAGCGGGTGCTGGCGCTGTGTGTGTGTCCCTGGCAGTGCCCGGTCAGCGGGTGCTGACGCTGTGTGTGTGTCCCTGGCAGTGCCCGGTCAGCGGGTGCTGACGCTGTGTGTGTGTCCCTGGCAGTGCCCGGTCAGCGGGTACTGACGCTGTGTGTGTGTCCCTGGCAGTGCCCGGTCAGCGGGTGCTGACACTGTGTGTGTGTCCCTGGCAGTGCCCGGTCAGCGGGTGCTGACACTGTCTGTCCCTGGCAGTGCCCGGTCAGCGGGTGCTGACGCTGTGTGTGTGTCCCTGGCAGTGCCCGGTCAGCGGGTGCTGGCGCTGTGTGTGTGTCCCTGGCAGTGCTCGGTCAGCGGGTGCTGACACTGTGTGTGTGTCCCTGGCAGTGCCCGGTCAGCGGGTGCTGACGCTGTGTGTGTGTCCCTGGCAGTGCCCGGTCAGCGGGTGCTGACACTGTGTGTGTGTCCCTGGCAGTGCCCGGTCAGCGGGTGCTGACACTGTGTGTCCCTGGCAGTGCCCGGTCAGCGGGTGCTGACGCTGTGTGTGTGTCCCTGGCAGTGCCCGGTCAGCGGGTACTGGCGCTGTGTGTGTGTCCCTGGCAGTGCCCGGTCAGCGGGTGCTGACACTGTGTGTGTGTCCCTGGCAGTGCCCGGTCAGCGGGTGCTGACACTGTGTGTGTCCCTGGCAGTGCCCGGTCAGCGGGTGCTGACGCTGTGTATGTGTCCCTGGCAGTGCCCGGTCAGCGGGTGCTGACGCTGTGTGTCCCTGGCAGTGCCCGGTCAGCGGGTACTGACGCTGTGTGTGTCCCTGGCAGTGCCCGGTCAGCGGGTGCTGACGCTGTGTGTGTGTCCCTGGCAGTGCCCGGTCAGCGGGTGCTGACGCTGTGTGTGTGTCCCTGGCAGTGCCCGGTCAGCGGGTGCTGACACTGTGTGTGTGTCCCTGGCAGTGCCCGGTCAGCGGGTGCTGACGCTGTGTGTGTGTCCCTGGCAGTGCCTGGTCAGCGGGTGCTGACGCTGTGTGTGTGTCCCTGGCAGTGCCCGGTCAGCGGGTGCTGATGCTGTGTGTGTGTCCCTGGCAGTGCCTGGTCAGCGGGTGCTGATGCTGTGTGTGTGTCCCCCTGGCAGTGCCTGGTCAGCGGGTGCTGACGCTGTGTGTGTCCCTGGCAGTGCCCGGTCAGCGGGTGCTGATGCTGTGTGTGTGTCCCCCTGGCAGTGCCCGGTCAGCGGGTGCTGACACTGTGTGTGTGTCCCTGGCAGAGCCCGTTCAGCGGGTACTGACGCTGTGTGTGTGTCCCTGGCAGTGCCCGGTCAGCGGGTACTGACGCTGTGTGTGTGTCCCTGGCAGTGCCCGGTCAGCGGGTGCTGACACTGTGTGTCCCTGGCAGTGCCCGGTCAGCGGGTGCTGACGCTGTGTGTGTGTCCCTGGCAGTGCCCGGTCAGCGGGTGCTGACACTGTGTGTGTGTCCCTGGCAGTGCCCGGTCAGCGGGTGCTGACGCTGTGTGGGTCCCCCTGGCAGTGCCCGGTCAGCGGGTGCTAATCCTGTGTGTCCCTGGCAGTGCCCGGTCAGCGGGTGCTGGCGCTGTGTGTGTGTCCCTGGCAGTGCCCGGTCAACGGGTGCTAACCCTGTGTGTGTGTCCCTGGCAGTGCCCGGTCAGCGGGTGCTAACCCTGTGTGTGTGTCCCTGGCAGTGCCCGGTCAGCGGGTGCTGGCGCTGTGTGTGTGTCCCTGGCAGTGCCCGGTCAGCGGGTGCTGGCGCTGTGTGTGTGTCCCTGGCAGTGCCCGGTCAGCGGGTGCTGACACTGTGTGTGTGTCCCTGGCAGTGCCCGGTCAGCGGGTGCTGACGCTGTGTGTGTGTCCCTGGCAGTGCCCGGTCAGCGGGTGCTGACACTGTGTGTGTGTCCCTGGCAGTGCCCGGTCAGCGGGTGCTGACGCTGTGTGTGTGTCCCTGGCAGTGCCTGGTCAGCGGGTGCTGACGCTGTGTGTGTGTCCCTGGCAGTGCCCGGTCAGCGGGTGCTGGAGCTGTGTGTCCCTGGCAGTGCCCGGTCAGCGGGTGCTGGCGCTGTGTGTGTGTCCCTGGCAGTGCCTGGTCAGCGGGTGCTGACACTGTGTGTCCCTGGCAGTGCCCGGTCAGCGGGTGCTGACACTGTGTGTGTGTCCCTGGCAGTGCCCGGTCAGCGGGTGCTGACGCTGTGTGTGTGTCCCTGGCAGTGCCCGGTCAGCGGGTGCTGACGCTGTGTGTCCGTGGCAGTGCCCGGTCAGCGGGTGCTGACGCTGTGTGTGTCCCTGGCAGTGCCCGGTCAGCGGGCGCTGACGCTGTGTGTGTGTCCCTGGCAGTGCCCGGTCAGCGGGTGCTGACGCTGTGTGTGTGTCCCTGGCAGTGCCCGGTCAGCGGGTGCTGACGCTGTGTGTATGTCCCTGGCAGTGCCCGGTCAGCGGGTACTGACGCTGTGTGTGTGTCCCTGGCAGTGCCCGGTCAGCGGGTGCTGACACTGTGTGTCCCTGGCAGTGCCCGGTCAGCGGGTGCTGACACTGTGTGTGTGTCCCTGGCAGTGCCCGGTCAGCGGGTGCTGACACTGTGTGTCCCTGGCAGTGCCCGGTCAGCGGGTACTGACGCTGTGTGTGTGTCCCTGGCAGTGCCCGGTCAGCGGGTACTGACGCTGTGTGTGTGTCCCTGGCAGTGCCCGGTCAGCGGGTGCTGACACTGTGTGTGTGTCCCTGGCAGTGCCCGGTCAGCGGGTGCTGACACTGTGTGTGTGTCCCTGGCAGTGCCCGGTCAGCGGGTGCTGACACTGTGTGTGTGTCCCTGGCAGTGCCCGGTCAGCGGGTACTGACGCTGTGTGTGTGTCCCTGGCAGTGCCCGGTCAGCGGGTGCTGACACTGTGTGTCCGTCCCTGGCAGTGCCCGGTCAGCGGGTGCTGACACTGTGTGTCCCTGGCAGTGCCCGGTCAGCGGGTGCTGACGCTGTGTGTGTGTCCCTGGCAGTGCCCGGTCAGCGGGTACTGACGCTGTGTGTGTGTCCCTGGCAGTGCCCGGTCAGCGGGTGCTGGCGCTGTGTGTGTGTCCCTGGCAGTGCCCGGTCAGCGGGTGCTGACACTGTGTGTGTGTCCCTGGCAGTGCCCGGTCAGCGGGTGCTAACCCTGTGTGTGTGTCCCTGGCAGTGCCCGGTCAGCGGGTGCTGATGCTGTGTGTGTGTCCCTGGCAGTGCCCGGTCAGCGGGTGCTGATGCTGTGTGTGTGTCCCTGGCAGTGCCCGGTCAGCGGGTGCTGACACTGTGTGTGTGTCCCTGGCAGTGCCCGGTCAGCGGGTACTGATGCTGTGTGTCTCTGGCAGTGCCCGGTCAGCGGGTGCTAACCCTGTGTGTGTGTCCCTGGCAGTGCCCGGTCAGCGGGTGCTGATGCTGTGTGTGTGTCTCTGGCAGTGCCCGGTCAGCGGGTGCTAACCCTGTGTGTGTGTCCCTGGCAGTGCCCGGTCAGCGGGTGCTGATGCTGTGTGTGTGTCCCTGGCAGTGCCCGGTCAGCGGGTGCTGATGCTGTGTGTGTGTCCCTGGCAGTGCCCGGTCAGCGGGTGCTGACACTGTGTGTGTGTCCCTGGCAGTGCCCGGTCAGCGGGTGCTGATGCTGTGTGTGTGTCCCTGGCAGTGCCCGGTCAGCGGGTGCTGATGCTGTGTGTGTGTCCCTGGCAGTGCCCGGTCAGCGGGTGCTGACACTGTGTGTGTGTCCCTGGCAGTGCCCGGTCAGCGGGTGCTGATGCTGTGTGTGTGTCCCTGGCAGTGCCCGGTCAGCGGGTGCTGATGCTGTGTGTGTGTCCCTGGCAGTGCCCGGTCAGCGGGTGCTGACGCTGTGTGTCCCTGGCAGTACCCGGTCAGCGGGTGCTGACGCTGTGTGTGTGTCCCTGGCAGTGCCCGGTCAGCGGGTGCTGATGCTGTGTGTGTGTCCCTGGCAGTGCCCGGTCAGCGGGTGCTGATGCTGTGTGTGTGTCCCTGGCAGTGCCCGGTCAGCGGGTGCTGACGCTGTGTGTGTGTCCCTGGCAGTGCCCGGTCAGCGGGTGCTGACGCTGTGTGTGTGTCCCTGGCAGTGCCCGGTCAGCGGGTGCTGATGCTGTGTGTGTGTCCCTGGCAGTGCCCGGTCAGCGGGTGCTGATGCTGTGTGTGTGTCCCTGGCAGTGCCCGGTCAGCGGGTGCTGACGCTGTGTGTGTGTCCCTGGCAGTGCCCGGTCAGCGGGTGCTGACGCTGTGTGTGTCCCTGGCAGTGCCCGGTCAGCGGGTGCTGACGCTGTGTGTGTGTCCCTGGCAGTGCCCGGTCAGCGGGTGCTGACACTGTGTGTGTCCCTGGCAGTGCCCGGTCAGCGGGTGCTGACGCTGTGTGTGTGTCCCTGGCAGTGCCCGGTCAGCGGGTGCTGACACTGTGTGTGTGTCCCTGGCAGTGCCCGGTCAGCGGGTGCTAACCCTGTGTGTGTGTCCCTGGCAGTGCCCGGTCAGCGGGTGCTGACGCTGTGTGTGTGTCCCTGGCAGTGCCCGGTCAGCGGGTGCTGACACTGTGTGTGTGTCCCTGGCAGTGCCCGGTCAGCGGGTGCTGGCGCTGTGTGTGTGTCCCTGGCAGTGCCCGGTCAGCGGGTGCTGACGCTGTGTGTGTCCCTGGCAGTGCCCGGTCAGCGGGTGCTGACGCTGTGTGTGTGTCCCTGGCAGTGCCCGGTCAGCGGGTGCTGACGCTGTGTGTCTCTGGCAGTGCCCGGTCAGCGGGTGCTGACGCTGTGTGTGTGTCCCTGGCAGTGCCCGGTCAGCAGGTGCTGACGCTGTGTGTGTCCCTGGCAGTGCCCGGTCAGCAGGTGCTGACGCTGTGTGTGTGTCCCTGGCAGTGCCCGGTCAGCGGGTGCTGACACTGTGTGTGTGTCCCTGGCAGTGCCCGGTCAGCGGGTGCTGACGCTGTGTGTGTGTCCCTGGCAGTGCCCGGTCAGCGGGTGCTGACGCTGTGTGTGTGTCCCTGGCAGTGCCCGGTCAGCGGGTGCTGACGCTGTGTGTGTGTCCCTGGCAGTGCCCGGTCAGCGGGTGCTAATCCTGTGTGTGTGTCCCTGGCAGTGCCCGGTCAGCGGGTGCTGACGCTGTGTGTGTCTCCCTGGCAGTGCCCGGTCAGCGGGTGCTGACACTGTGTGTGTGTCCCTGGCAGTGCCCGGTCAGCGGGTACTGACGCTGTGTGGGTCCCCCTGGCAGTGCCCGGTCAGCGGGTGCTAATCCTGTGTGTCCCTGGCAGTGCCCGGTCAGCGGGTGCTGACACTGTGTGTGTGTCCCTGGCAGTGCCCGGTCAGCGGGTGCTGACGCTGTGTGTGTGTCCCTGGCAGTGCCCGGTCAGCGGGTGCTGACACTGTGTGTGTGTCCCTGGCAGTGCCCGGTCAGCGGGTGCTGACACTGTGTGTGTGTCCCTGGCAGTGCCCGGTCAGCGGGTGCTGACGCTGTGTGTGTCCCTGGCAGTGCCCGGTCAGCGGGTGCTGACACTGTGTGTGTGTCCCTGGCAGTGCCTGGTCAGCGGGTGCTGACACTGTGTGTCCCTGGCAGTGCCCGGTCAGCGGGTGCTGACACTGTGTGTGTCCCTGGCAGTGCCCGGTCAGCGGGTGCTGACGCTGTGTGTGTGTCCCTGGCAGTGCCCGGTCAGCGGGTGCTGACGCTGTGTGTGTCCCTGGCAGTGCCCGGTCAGCGGGCGCTGACGCTGTGTGTGTGTCCCTGGCAGTGCCCGGTCAGCGGGTGCTGACGCTGTGTGTGTGTCCCTGGCAGTGCCCGGTCAGCGGGTGCTGACGCTGTGTGTGTGTCCCTGGCAGTGCCCGGTCAGCGGGTGCTGGAGCTGTGTGTGTGTCCCTGGCAGTGCCCGGTCAGCGGGTGCTGACGCTGTGTGTCTCTGGCAGTGCCCGGTCAGCGGGCGCTGACGCTGTGTGTGTGTCCCTGGCAGTGCCCGGTCAGCGGGTGCTGACGCTGTGTGTCTCTGGCAGTGCCCGGTCAGCGGGCGCTGACGCTGTGTGTGTGTCCCTGGCAGTGCCCGGTCAGCGGGTGCTGACGCTGTGTGTGTGTCCCTGGCAGTGCCCGGTCAGCGGGTGCTGGCGCTGTGTGTGTGTCCCTGGCAGTGCCCGGTCAGCGGGTGCTGACGCTGTGTGTGTCCCTGGCAGTACCCGGTCAGCGGGTGCTGACGCTGTGTGTGTCCCTGGCAGTGCCCAGTCAGCGGGTGCTGACACTGTGTGTGTGTCCCTGGCAGTGCCCGGTCAGCGGGCGCTGACGCTGTGTGTGTGTCCCTGGCAGTGCCCGGTCAGCGGGTGCTGACGCTGTGTGTGTGTCCCTGGCAGTGCCCGGTCAGCGGGTGCTGGAGCTGTGTGTCCCTGGCAGTGCCCGGTCAGCGGGTGCTGGCGCTGTGTGTGTGTCCCTGGCAGTGCCCGGTCAGCGGGCGCTGACGCTGTGTGTGTGTCCCTGGCAGTGCCCGGTCAGCGGGTGCTGACGCTGTGTGTGTGTCCCTGGCAGTGCCCGGTCAGCGGGTGCTGGCGCTGTGTGTGTCCCTGGCAGTGCCCGGTCAGCGGGCGCTGACGCTGTGTGTGTGTCCCTGGCAGTGCCCGGTCAGCGGGCGCTGACGCTGTGTGTGTGTCCCTGGCAGTGCCCGGTCAGCGGGTGCTGACACTGTGTGTGTGTCCCTGGCAGTGCCCGGTCAGCGGGTGCTGACGCTGTGTGTGTGTCCCTGGCAGTGCCCGGTCAGCGGGTGCTGACGCTGTGTGTGTGTCCCTGGCAGTGCCTGGTCAGCGGGTGCTGACGCTGTGTGTGTCCCTGGCAGTGCCCGGTCAGCGGGTGCTGGAGCTGTGTGTCCCTGGCAGTGCCCGGTCAGCGGGTGCTGGCGCTGTGTGTGTGTCCCTGGCAGTGCCCGGTCAGCGGGTGCTGACGCTGTGTGTGTGTCCCTGGCAGTGCCCGGTCAGCGGGTGCTGACGCTGTGTGTGTGTCCCTGGCAGTGCCCGGTCAGCGGGTACTGACGCTGTGTGTGTGTCCCTGGCAGTGCCCGGTCAGCGGGTGCTGACACTGTGTGTGTGTCCCTGGCAGTGCCCGGTCAGCGGGTGCTGACACTGTCTGTCCCTGGCAGTGCCCGGTCAGCGGGTGCTGACGCTGTGTGTGTGTCCCTGGCAGTGCCCGGTCAGCGGGTGCTGGCGCTGTGTGTGTGTCCCTGGCAGTGCTCGGTCAGCGGGTGCTGACACTGTGTGTGTGTCCCTGGCAGTGCCCGGTCAGCGGGTGCTGACGCTGTGTGTGTGTCCCTGGCAGTGCCCGGTCAGCGGGTGCTGACACTGTGTGTGTGTCCCTGGCAGTGCCCGGTCAGCGGGTGCTGACACTGTGTGTCCCTGGCAGTGCCCGGTCAGCGGGTGCTGACGCTGTGTGTGTGTCCCTGGCAGTGCCCGGTCAGCGGGTACTGGCGCTGTGTGTGTGTCCCTGGCAGTGCCCGGTCAGCGGGTGCTGACACTGTGTGTGTGTCCCTGGCAGTGCCCGGTCAGCGGGTGCTGACACTGTGTGTGTCCCTGGCAGTGCCCGGTCAGCGGGTGCTGACGCTGTGTATGTGTCCCTGGCAGTGCCCGGTCAGCGGGTGCTGACGCTGTGTGTCCCTGGCAGTGCCCGGTCAGCGGGTACTGACGCTGTGTGTGTCCCTGGCAGTGCCCGGTCAGCGGGTGCTGACGCTGTGTGTGTGTCCCTGGCAGTGCCCGGTCAGCGGGTGCTGACGCTGTGTGTGTGTCCCTGGCAGTGCCCGGTCAGCGGGTGCTGACACTGTGTGTGTGTCCCTGGCAGTGCCCGGTCAGCGGGTGCTGACGCTGTGTGTGTGTCCCTGGCAGTGCCTGGTCAGCGGGTGCTGACGCTGTGTGTGTGTCCCTGGCAGTGCCCGGTCAGCGGGTGCTGATGCTGTGTGTGTGTCCCTGGCAGTGCCTGGTCAGCGGGTGCTGATGCTGTGTGTGTGTCCCCCTGGCAGTGCCTGGTCAGCGGGTGCTGACGCTGTGTGTGTCCCTGGCAGTGCCCGGTCAGCGGGTGCTGATGCTGTGTGTGTGTCCCCCTGGCAGTGCCCGGTCAGCGGGTGCTGACACTGTGTGTGTGTCCCTGGCAGAGCCCGTTCAGCGGGTACTGACGCTGTGTGTGTGTCCCTGGCAGTGCCCGGTCAGCGGGTACTGACGCTGTGTGTGTGTCCCTGGCAGTGCCCGGTCAGCGGGTGCTGACACTGTGTGTCCCTGGCAGTGCCCGGTCAGCGGGTGCTGACGCTGTGTGTGTGTCCCTGGCAGTGCCCGGTCAGCGGGTGCTGACACTGTGTGTGTGTCCCTGGCAGTGCCCGGTCAGCGGGTGCTGACGCTGTGTGGGTCCCCCTGGCAGTGCCCGGTCAGCGGGTGCTAATCCTGTGTGTCCCTGGCAGTGCCCGGTCAGCGGGTGCTGGCGCTGTGTGTGTGTCCCTGGCAGTGCCCGGTCAACGGGTGCTAACCCTGTGTGTGTGTCCCTGGCAGTGCCCGGTCAGCGGGTGCTAACCCTGTGTGTGTGTCCCTGGCAGTGCCCGGTCAGCGGGTGCTGGCGCTGTGTGTGTGTCCCTGGCAGTGCCCGGTCAGCGGGTGCTGGCGCTGTGTGTGTGTCCCTGGCAGTGCCCGGTCAGCGGGTGCTGACACTGTGTGTGTGTCCCTGGCAGTGCCCGGTCAGCGGGTGCTGACGCTGTGTGTGTGTCCCTGGCAGTGCCCGGTCAGCGGGTGCTGACACTGTGTGTGTGTCCCTGGCAGTGCCCGGTCAGCGGGTGCTGACGCTGTGTGTGTGTCCCTGGCAGTGCCTGGTCAGCGGGTGCTGACGCTGTGTGTGTGTCCCTGGCAGTGCCCGGTCAGCGGGTGCTGGAGCTGTGTGTCCCTGGCAGTGCCCGGTCAGCGGGTGCTGGCGCTGTGTGTGTGTCCCTGGCAGTGCCTGGTCAGCGGGTGCTGACACTGTGTGTCCCTGGCAGTGCCCGGTCAGCGGGTGCTGACACTGTGTGTGTGTCCCTGGCAGTGCCCGGTCAGCGGGTGCTGACGCTGTGTGTGTGTCCCTGGCAGTGCCCGGTCAGCGGGTGCTGACGCTGTGTGTCCGTGGCAGTGCCCGGTCAGCGGGTGCTGACGCTGTGTGTGTCCCTGGCAGTGCCCGGTCAGCGGGCGCTGACGCTGTGTGTGTGTCCCTGGCAGTGCCCGGTCAGCGGGTGCTGACGCTGTGTGTGTGTCCCTGGCAGTGCCCGGTCAGCGGGTGCTGACGCTGTGTGTATGTCCCTGGCAGTGCCCGGTCAGCGGGTACTGACGCTGTGTGTGTGTCCCTGGCAGTGCCCGGTCAGCGGGTGCTGACACTGTGTGTCCCTGGCAGTGCCCGGTCAGCGGGTGCTGACACTGTGTGTGTGTCCCTGGCAGTGCCCGGTCAGCGGGTGCTGACACTGTGTGTCCCTGGCAGTGCCCGGTCAGCGGGTACTGACGCTGTGTGTGTGTCCCTGGCAGTGCCCGGTCAGCGGGTACTGACGCTGTGTGTGTGTCCCTGGCAGTGCCCGGTCAGCGGGTGCTGACACTGTGTGTGTGTCCCTGGCAGTGCCCGGTCAGCGGGTGCTGACACTGTGTGTGTGTCCCTGGCAGTGCCCGGTCAGCGGGTGCTGACACTGTGTGTGTGTCCCTGGCAGTGCCCGGTCAGCGGGTACTGACGCTGTGTGTGTGTCCCTGGCAGTGCCCGGTCAGCGGGTGCTGACACTGTGTGTCCGTCCCTGGCAGTGCCCGGTCAGCGGGTGCTGACACTGTGTGTCCCTGGCAGTGCCCGGTCAGCGGGTGCTGACGCTGTGTGTGTGTCCCTGGCAGTGCCCGGTCAGCGGGTACTGACGCTGTGTGTGTGTCCCTGGCAGTGCCCGGTCAGCGGGTGCTGGCGCTGTGTGTGTGTCCCTGGCAGTGCCCGGTCAGCGGGTGCTGACACTGTGTGTGTGTCCCTGGCAGTGCCCGGTCAGCGGGTGCTGACACTGTGTGTGTCCCTGGCAGTGCCCGGTCAGCGGGTGCTGACGCTGTGTGTCCCTGGCAGTGCCCGGTCAGCGGGTACTGACGCTGTGTGTGTCCCTGGCAGTGCCCGGTCAGCGGGTGCTGACGCTGTGTGTGTGTCCCTGGCAGTGCCCGGTCAGCGGGTGCTGACGCTGTGTGTGTGTCCCTGGCAGTGCCCGGTCAGCGGGTACTGACACTGTGTGTGTCCCTGGCAGTGCCCGGTCAGCGGGTGCTGACGCTGTGTGTGTGTCCCTGGCAGTGCCCGGTCAGCGGGTACTGACACTGTGTGTGTCCCTGGCAGTACCCGGTCAGCGGGTGCTGACGCTGTGTGTGTCCCTGGCAGTGCCCGGTCAGCGGGTGCTGACACTGTGTGTGTGTCCCTGGCAGTGCCCGGTCAGCGGGTGCTGACGCTGTGTGTGTGTCCCTGGCAGTGCCCGGTCAGCGGGTACTGACGCTGTGTGTGTGTCCCTGGCAGTGCCCGGTCAGCGGGTACTGACGCTGTGTGTGTCCCTGGCAGTGCCCGGTCAGCGGGTGCTGACGCTGTGTGTGTGTCCCTGGCAGTGCCCGGTCAGCGGGTGCTGACGCTGTGTGTGTGTCCCTGGCAGTGCCCGGTCAGCGGGTACTGACGCTGTGTGTGTCCCTGGCAGTGCCCGGTCAGCGGGTGCTGACGCTGTGTGTGTGTCCCTGGCAGTGCCCGGTCAGCGGGTGCTGACGCTGTGTGTGTGTCCCTGGCAGTGCCCGGTCAGCGGGTGCTGACACTGTGTGTGTGTCCCTGGGAGTGCCCGGTCAGCGGGTGCTGACGCTGTGTGTGTGTCCCTGGCAGTGCCCGGTCAGCGGGTGCTGACGCTGTGTGTGTGTCCCTGGCAGTGCCCGGTCAGCGGGTGCTGACGCTGTGTGTGTGTCCCTGGCAGTGCCCGGTCAGCGGGTGCTAATCCTGTGTGTGTGTCCCTGGCAGTGCCCGGTCAGCGGGTGCTGACGCTGTGTGTGTGTCCCTGGCAGTGCCCGGTCAGCGGGTGCTGACGCTGTGTGTCCCTGGCAGTGCCCGGTCAGCGGGTACTGACACTGTGTGTGTGTCCCTGGCAGTGCCCGGTCAGCGGGTGCTGACACTGTGTGTGTGTCCCTGGCAGTGCCCGGTCAGCGGGTGCTGACGCTGTGTGTCCCTGGCAGTGCCCGGTCAGCGCGTGCTGACACTGTGTGTGTGTCCCTGGCAGTGCCCGGTCAGCGGGTGCTAACCCTGTGTGTGTGTCCCTGGCAGTGCCCGGTCAGCGGGTGCTGACGCTGTGTGTGTGTCCCTGGCAGTGCCCGGTCAGCGGGTGCTGATGCTGTGAGTGTCCCTGGCAGTGCCCGGTCAGCGGGTGCTGACACTGTGTGTCCCTGGCAGTGCCCAGTCAGCGGGTGCTGACGCTGTGTGTGTGTCCCTGGCAGGGCCCGGTCAGCGGGTGCTGACGCTGTGTGTGTGTCCCTGGCAGTGCCCGGTCAGCGGGTGCTGACGCTGTGTGTGTGTCCCTGGCAGTGCCCGGTCAGCGGGTGCTGACGCTGTGTGTGTGTCCCTGGCAGTGCCCAGTCAGCGGGTACTGACACTGTGTGTGTCCCTGGCAGTGCCCGGTCAGCGGGTGCTGACGCTGTGTGTCCCTGGCAGTGCCCGGTCAGCGGGTGCTGACGCTGTGTGTGTGTCCCTGGCAGTGCCCGGTCAGCGGGTGCTGACGCTGTGTGTGTGTCCCTGGCAGTGCCCGGTCAGCGGGTGCTGACGCTGTGTGTCCCTGGCAGTGCCCAGTCAGCGGGTGCTAACCCTGTGTGTGTGTCCCTGGCAGTGCCCGGTCAGCGGGTGCTGACGCTGTGTGTGTGTCCCTGGCAGTGCCCAGTCAGCGGGTGCTGACACTGTGTGTGTGTCCCTGGCAGTGCCCAGTCAGCGGGTACTGACACTGTGTGTGTCCCTGGCAGTGCCCGGTCAGCGGGTGCTGACACTGTGTGTGTGTCCCTGGCAGTGCCCAGTCAGCGGGTACTGACACTGTGTGTGTCCCTGGCAGTGCCCGGTCAGCGGGTGCTGACACTGTGTGTGTGTCCCTGGCAGTGCCCGGTCAGCGGGTGCTGACGCTGTGTGTGTCCCTGGCAGTGCCCGGTCAGCGGGTGCTAACCCTGTGTGTGTGTCCCTGGCAGTGCCCGGTCAGCGGGTGCTGACACTGTGTGTGTGTCCCTGGCAGTGCCCGGTCAGCGGGTGCTGACGCTGTGTGTGTCCCTGGCAGTGCCCGGTCAGCGGGTGCTGACGCTGTGTGTGTGTCCCTGGCAGTGCCCGGTCAGCGGGTGCTGGCGCTGTGTGTGTGTCCCTGGCAGTGCCCGGTCAGCGGGTGCTGACGCTGTGTGTGTCCCTGGCAGTGCCCGGTCAGCGGGTGCTGACGCTGTGTGTCCCTGGCAGTGCCCGGTCAGCGGGTGCTGATGCTGTGTGTGTCCCTGGCAGTGCCCGGTCAGCGGGTGCTGACGCTGTGTGTGTCCCTGGCAGTGCCCGGTCAGCGGGTGCTGACGCTGTGTGTCCCTGGCAGTGCCCGGTCAGCGGGTGCTGATGCTGTGTGTGTCCCTGGCAGTGCCCGGTCAGCGGGTGCTGACGCTGTGTGTGTGTCCCTGGCAGTGCCCGGTCAGCGGGTGCTGACGCTGTGTGTGTGTCCCTGGCTGTGCCCGGTCAGCGGGTGCTGACGCTGTGTGTGTCCCTGGCAGTGCCCGGTCAGCGGGTGCTAACCCTGTGTGTGTGTCCCTGGCAGTGCCCGGTCAGCGGGTGCTAACCCTGTGTGTGTCCCTGGCAGTGCCCGGTCAGCGGGTGCTGGCGCTGTGTGTCCCTGGCAGTGCCCGGTCAGCGGGTGCTGACGCTGTGTGTCCCTGGCAGTGCCCGGTCAGCGGGTGCTAACCCTGTGTGTGCCTCTCAGGACCCTGGGCCTGCGGCACCCCGCCTTTGCGAACGCTTTTGGGGCGTTCCTGGTCCTCCTGTTCGCCTGCCACGTCTCCTACCTCTCCCTCGGGCGCTTCGATTACAGCTACAACATGGCGGCCAACGCAGGGTTCGGTGAGTACAGGGAGGGGCGCGTGCGTGACCCTGTGCCCTCTTCCCCTCCACCCCCTGACCATGTGCCCTCTTCCCCCCCACCCCCTGACCCTGTGCCCTCTTTCCCCCCACCCCCTGGCTCTGAGCCCTCTTCCCCCCCACCCCCCTGGCTCTGTGCTCTCTTCCCCCCCACCCCCCTGGCTCTGTGCCCTCTTCCCCCCCCACCCCCCTGGCTCTGTGCTCTCTTCCCCCCCACCCCCCTGGCTCTGTGCCCTCTTCCCCCCACCCCCCTGGCTCTGTGCTCTCTTCCCCCCCACCCCCCTGGCTCTGTGCCCTCTTCCCCCCACCCCCTGGCTCTGTGCCGTCTTCCCCCCCACCCCCCTGGCTCTGTGCTCTCTTCCCCCCCCACCCCCCTGGCTCTGTGCCCTCTTCCCCCCCACCCCCCTGGCTCTGTGCTCTCTTCCCCCCCCACCCCCCTGGCTCTGTGCTTTCTTTCCCCCCCCCACCCCCCTGGCTCTGTGCTCTCTTCCCCCCCACCCCACCCCCGGGCACTGTGCCCTCTTCCCCCCCACCCCACCCCCGGGCACTGTGCCCTCTTCCCCCCCACCCCCTGGCTCTGTGCCCTCTTCTCCCCCACCCCCCTGGCTCTGTGCTCTCTTCCCCCCCACCCCCACCCCCTGACCCTGTGCTCTCTTCCCCCCCACCCCCACCCCCACCTCCCTGGCTCTGTGCTCTCTTCCCCCCACCCCCTGGCTCTGTGCCCTCTTCCCCCCCACCCCCTGGCTCTGTGCTCTCTTCCCCCCCACCCCCTGGCTCTGTGCCCTCTTCCCCCCCACCCCCCTGGCTCTGTGCTCTCTTCCCCCCCACCCCCTGACCCTGTGCCCTCTTCCCCCCCACCCCCCTGGCTCTGTGCTCTCTTCCCCCCCACCCCCCTGGCTCTGTGCTCTCTTCCCCCCCACCCCCCTGGCTCTGTGCCCTCTTCCCCCCCACCCCCCTGGCTCTGTGCTCTCTTCCCCCCACCCCCCTGGCTCTGTGCCCTCTTCCCCCCACCCCCCTGGCTCTGTGCCCTCTTGCCCCCCACCCCCTTGGCTCTGTGCCCTCTTGCCCCCCACCCCCCTGGCTCTGTGCCCTCTTCCCCCCCACCCCCCTGGCTCTGTGCTCTCTTCCCCCCACCCCCCTGGCTCTGTGCTCTCTTCCCCGTCCACCCCCTGGCTCTGTGCTCTCTTCCCCCCCACCCCCTGGCTCTGTGCTCTCTTCCCCCCCCACCCCCACCCCCCTGGCTCTGTGCTCTCTTCCCCCCCCACCCCCCTGGCTCTGTGCCCTCTTCCCCCCCACCCCCCTGGCTCTGTGCTCTCTTCCCCCCCCCACCCCCACCCCCCCCTGGCTCTGTGCTCTCTTCCCCCCACCCCCCTGGCTCTGTGCCCTCTTCCCCCCACCCCCCTGGCTCTGTGCCTCTTCCCCCCCACCCCCCTGGCTCTGTGCCCTCTTCCCCCCCACCCCCCTGGCTCTGTGCTCTCTTCCCCCCACCCCCCTGGCTCTGTGCTCTCTTCCCCGTCCCACCTCCTGGCTCTGTGCTCTCTTCCCCCCCACCCCCTGGCTCTGTGCTCTCTTCCCCCCCCACCCCCACCCCCCTGGCTCTGTGCTCTCTTCTCCCCACCCCCCTGGCTCTGTGCCCTCTTCCCCCCCACCCCCCTGGCTCTGTGCCCTCTTCCCCCCCCCCCACCCACCTGGCTCTGTGCCCTCTTCCCCCACCCCCCTGGCTTTGTGCTCTCTCTCCCCCCCTGGCTCTGTGCTCTCTTCCCCCCCCTTCCCCCGGCTCTGTGCCCCCCCCCCCCCCCGTACAGGCATGGCTGGCGTGGTGCGTGCGCTGGCGCAGCCTCTGACCCTGTGCCCCCCCCGGTGCAGGCATGGTGACCCTCCTGTGGTGGCTGGCGTGGTGCGTGCGCTGGCGCAGCCTCTGACCCTGTGCCCCCCCCCCCGGTGCAGGCATGGTGACCCTCCTGTGGTGGCTGGCGTGGTGCGTGCGCTGGCGTAGCCTCTGACCCTGTGCCCCCCCCCCCCGGTGCAGGCATGGTGACCCTCCTGTGGTGGCTGGCGTGGTGCGTGCGCTGGCGTAGCCTCTGACCCTGTGCCCCCCCCCCCCCCCCGGTGCAGGCATGGTGACCCTCCTGTGGTGGCTGGCGTGGTGCGTGCGCTGGCGCAGCCTCTGACCCTGTGCCCCCCCCCCCCCCCCCCGTGCAGGCATGGTGAACCTCCTGTGGTGGCTGGCGTGGTGCGTGCGCTGGCGCAGCCTCTGACCCTGTGCCCCCCCCCCCCCCCGGTGCAGGCATGGTGAACCTCCTGTGGTGGCTGGCGTGGTGCGTGCGCTGGCGCAGCCTCTGACCCTGTGCCCCCCCCTCCCCCCCGGTGCAGGCATGGTGAACCTCCTGTGGTGGCTGGCGTGGTGCGTGCGCTGGCGCAGCCTCTGACCCTGTGCCCCCCCCCCCCCCGGTGCAGGCATGGTGAACCTCCTGTGGTGGCTGGCGTGGTGCGTGCGCTGGCGCAGCCTCTGACCCTGTGCCCCCCCCCCCCCCCCGTGCAGGCATGGTGAACCTCCTGTGGTGGCTGGCGTGGTGCGTGCGCTGGCGCAGCCTCTGACCCTGTGCCCCCCCCGTGCAGGCATGGTGAACCTCCTGTGGTGGCTGGCGTGGTGCGTGCGCTGGCGCAGCCTCTGACCCTGTGCCCCCCCCCCCCGGTGCAGGCATGGTGAACCTCCTGTGGTGGCTGGCGTGGTGCGTGCGCTGGCGCAGCCTCTGACCCTGTGCCCCCCCCCCCGGTGCAGGCATGGTGAACCTCCTGTGGTGGCTGGCGTGGTGCGTGCGCTGGCGCAGCCTCTGACCCTGTGCCCCCCCCCCCCCCCCGGTGCAGGCATGGTGACCCTCCTGTGGTGGCTGGCGTGGTGCGTGCGCTGGCGCAGCCTCTGACCCTGTGCCCCCCCCCCCCCGTGCAGGCATGGTGAACCTCCTGTGGTGGCTGGCGTGGTGCGTGCGCTGGCGCAGCCTCTGACCCTGTGCCCCCCCCCCCCCCCCGGTGCAGGCATGGTGAACCTCCTGTGGTGGCTGGCGTGGTGCGTGCGCTGGCGCAGCCTCTGACCCTGTGCCCCCCCCCCCGGTGCAGGCATGGTGAACCTCCTGTGGTGGCTGGCGTGGTGCGTGCGCTGGCGCAGCCTCTGACCCTGTGCCCCCCCCCCCCCCCCGTGCAGGCATGGTGAACCTCCTGTGGTGGCTGGCGTGGTGCGTGCGCTGACGTAGCCTCTGACCCTGTGCCCCCCCCCCCCCCGTGCAGGCATGGTGAACCTCCTGTGGTGGCTGGCGTGGTGCGTGCGCTGGCGCAGCCTCTGACCCTGTGCCCCCCCCCCCCCCGGTGCAGGCATGGTGAACCTCCTGTGGTGGCTGGCGTGGTGCGTGCGCTGGCGCAGCCGGCAGCCGTACCTGTGGAAGTGCGTGCTGGTGGTGGTGCTGCTGCAGGGCCTGGCGCTGCTGGAGCTGCTGGACTTCCCCCCCTGGCTGTGGGTGCTGGATGCCCACGCGCTCTGGCACTTCAGCACCGTCCCGCTGCACATCCTCTTCTACAGGTGCGTCCTTACACAAATCTAACCACACTAATAGCAAAGCGGGCCTTGTTTGTCACATCATGAACCGCCCCCAAGAGCTTACAATCTAATGTCTGTGTTTCTATTTTATCCTCTCTTCTCCCCCCCTCTTCTCTCTCCCCCCCTCTTCTCTCTCCCCCCCATCCCTTCTCTCTCCCCCCCATCCTTCTCTCTCCCCCCCCATCCCTTCTCTCTCCCCCCCATCCCTTCTCTCTCCCCCCATCCCTTCTCTCTCCCCCCCATCCCTTCTCTCTCCCCCCATCCCTTCTCTCTCCCCCCCATCCCTTCTCTCTCCCCCCCATCCCTTCTCTCTCCCCCCCATCCCTTCTCTCTCCCCCCCATCCCTTCTCTCTCCCCCCCATCCCTTCTCTCTTTCCCCCCCATCCCTTCTCTCTTCCCCCCCCATCCCTTCTCTCTTCCCCCCCCATCCCTTCTCTCTTCCCCCCCCCCATCCCTTCTCTCTTCCCCCCCATACCTTCTCTCTTCCCCCCCATCCCTTCTCTCTTTCCCCCCCCATCCCTTCTCTCTTCCCCCCCCCATCCCTTCTCTCTTTCCCCCCCCATCCCTTCTCTCTCCCCCCCCCCATATCCCTTCTCTCTTCCCCCCCATCCCTTCTCTCTTTCCCCCCCCATCCCTTCTCTCTCCCCCCCCCCATATCCCTTCTCTCTTTCCCCCCCCATCCCTTCTCTCTTCCCCCCCCCCCCCATCCCTTCTCTCTTCTCCCCCCCCCTCCCTTCTCTCTCCCCCCCCTCCCTGCAGTTTTCTGAGGGATGACAGCTTGTACCTACTCAAGGTGAACTCAGACATCCTAAAACTGGACTAGGATGAGAAGGCGAGTGGGGGATTCTCCCTGCCACCCCCGGGGCCGCTCCCTGCCACCCCCCGGGGCCGCTCCCTGCCACCCCCGGGGCCGCTCCCTCCCACCCCCGGGGCCGCTCCCTGCCCTACAGGCGCCCACTCTGTGCCCGGCTGCCAGCGTCTGGTGGAGCACGGAACGTGTGACTGCATCGTGTCCCTCACCCGGAGCACAGGGGGGCTCACAGGGGTGCTCACAGGGGGGGCACAGGGGGGAGCACAGGGGGGAGCACAGGGGGGAGCACAGGGGGGGCACGGGGGGCACAGGTGCCTTAGTGTAATTGTGAGTTACTGTGTGCAGAGAGGAGGAGTCATGTGGTATCAGATGTGTGACACACACACTGCAATAGACACACACACACACACACACACACACACACACACACACACACACACACACACACACACACACACACACACACACACACACACACACACACACTGCAATACACATACATACATACACACACACACACACTGCAATACACATACATACATACACACACACACACACACTGCAATACACATACATACATACACACACACACACACACTGCAATACACATACATACATACACACACACACACACACACACACACACACACACACACACACACACTGCAATACACATACATACACACACACACTGCAATACACATAATACACACACACTGCAATACACATAATACACACACACACACACACACACACACACACACACACACACACACACACACACACACACACACACACACACTGCAATACACATA
>NW_027456187.1:0-23888 GCF_040206685.1 Ascaphus truei | reverse complement strand
TCTAATTCTGTATGTTCCCTGTCCCAGCTCAGCAATATAATGTATTAACACTTGTTGACTACAAATTAACTACAATTTTACAAATGCATTGCATTATACAATGTACATATCCACATTATATCCCTACTGTACCTTTGAATGACTCAATATGTTGAGTTAGGTGATCACATTCTTCAAATACTTTGTCTTCTATGCTGCTCTTGCCCATTCCAAAATGACGTAAAGTTGTAATAGTAAATCTTCTCATCACCTTCCAGTTGTCACCGTTAGAAAAAACAAGTCCTAAAACAGTGTGTTAAAAATGTTAAATGTAGCCAAACAAGAAACAGTTAAAAAAAAATAATATATGTAAACAACTTTATCTCGCGCATTCAACATTTTTTTACATACTGAAAACTTTGGGAAAAAAATCATTAAAAGTTTGCAAGTTATTAATATAGTATGCACGAGAAAGAAAACACGGTGCACTCAATACTAGTAATGGTGGTGTGAATAGATGACAGAATTAAAACTTAGATGACAGAATTAAAACTTAGCTTTTAGTAGCTGTGTGTTAAATAAAGGGGGATAACAGAGATTCGTTACAAATTAGCTATTATCCAGATATGGAAAATAGGGATTTTGCACATTACTATATGTGTTGGGAGGGGGGAGGGAAGGGTATTCAATGTATTGTTGTTTGTATCGTAATGTGTATTGGGGGTAGAGGGATTGGAAGAAGGGGACAGTTGCCCCAGGGTGGTGGTTAGGCTTCTCGGGTTGGGCAGTTGGAGGGGTTAACCGTTTCATTAACATAGCGGCTACTACCTCGGGAAGCCGGGGGTCCCGGACCTGAAATCAATGCAGTTCTGCTCCAGAGACCCCCTACTACAATATTGTATTATTAAAATAAAATTAAAGCCCCAACGATCGCCTGTTAGACTCTGACTGCGCATCTCTTACAAACAGGTGTAAACCTGTAGAATTCACACAGCAGGGACCCGGCAAAAACACGCACGGCAAGCGGTTGACAACCGGCAGTTGACCCCTTAGTATAATAAAAATAATATTACTGAGGTCAGTGCATGAAAAGTCTATAATTTGTCTTATAAGTCCAACTGATATGATTGTCACAAGATTGGCAGAGTATTGGGATGGCTGGGTCGATGAATGTCTATTTGATCAGCAGGAAGAGACTATCCTGTGTAGCAGGATGCAGTCGTAGGGGTCTCAGTCAGGATCTGTGCAGATTAGTGTCCAGAGGGTATACCTACACTCAATCAATATTGTTTCTGAAAGTCTCTATAGTGTGAGGAGAGCGTACAGTGTAGACTTTGGAGCATAGAAATGTGCAGTACATATGCAGAGGGGAGCCTGTAGCGTAAAGTATGCTTTAGTTGAGTGCACTATCCGAGAGCGAGTCTGTGGCGTAAATCACAGCCTACAGTATGTCATGCTCAAAAAGCACAGCTGTAAGGTTCACCTTTTTTACAGAAGGGCTCCTACAAATTAAGAGCCACAACATTACACACAAACGACAAAGGGTACTTTTCAGACGAGGGGGTAAGTGAAAAGGGGCAGTGTCGTCCCCCACAAAGCGGACCACGCTGATCTATAATCTGTCTGACGTGTTATTGACCAATACTGAGACCCATTTTCTAGACAGGGGACTATTTTATGTACTGACAGCAACACCGGACTTATTCTAGTGACGTGGATATGTTTAAATGCAATAGACATATGAAATTCAATTACATTTTTCATGATAAACTTATGACTAATGACATCCCAAAATGTAAGGTTAAAAGTACCTTTGATCCTCCCGTCACTAACCTGTCTGTATAAAACTTTATTCGGTTAGTACAACAGGATAGTACAGCTTGTAATAAGATACCACCAACAAACAGCGAGTTCTAACATTTCACTTTTGGAGTGTAAAGTGTTGCAACTACTTAAAAACAATGTTGATATTATAGTGTGTCCAGCTGTCAAGGGAGGGGCATTGGTAATCATGAATTACAGTGATTAAAGATCAGAAATAATGTATCAACTGAGTAATATCACTTCATACCCCAAATTGGGTTGTAATCCCACGTCAGAGGTCCCTTTTTCACTTTGTGGTAACCTGTATGGGTATTTATAGCACACATTCCTGTTACTCGTGTGCAGCCCTGTTTCCCCCACCCTCTGGGAAATGTGCTGCTACTTCTATGTTCTGTAGCTGCTGTATCATACCTGGTTGGTAAACAGGAGACAGGAGATCTCAGCGATGTTGTGTGGAGGACATCAGGACAGGCTCACGGTGTCTCTTTAGTGGCCTGCGCCTCCAGTTCAAGAGGATCCTGAGGCTTCAGGATGCAACTCATGGACACTTCTTCTGTTATCATTAGCCATGCTTCAAGGACTACACCAGTTGTTGTATGACTGAGGCTTATTTAACAGCGAGGTACATGCCCTGGATCACATATCATCTGTACCCTATCCCTTAAGGACTAGGCCTCAGTACACTCCTCTAGCAGGAGAACTATCTTCAGTGTCTGCACACTCTGAACTCTCTTCCAGAACTCAATACCCACTAACCCTTAGGCTGCGGTCCCAGTGTGTTGCATGCGCTGTGCACACAAGCACCGCCCCTCAATCTTTCTGGGCCAAGTACTTGCGTCGGCGCACATTTAGCAGCCACGCTGTACTGCAAGTTTTCTCACATATTATATAATATTCTGTGACTAACTAATTTGTGTATTAATCTGCAGATGTGAGTAAGGTTTTCTCAGATATTAAACCAATTATTGCTGTGTAAACAACTATACCGTTTCGCTGTAGGGCGGTATACAGTCCACTTATCAGTTTAGTGGCCTATTCAGGTAAGTTAGATAAAATCACTGCCATATAGAATGTTTTGGCATGACCTACCGGCCGGTCTGACATTTGTTTTATCATGATATTCAGAAAGAGTTATCGTAAGCCAGATACCATTCGCTAGGAAAATGCCAATACTGCTCGAGTTAGCAGTGTCTTTACCTCTGTCCTTTTCTAAGTTCCGCCTCTGTGATCTTCCTGCAGTCTGGAAGAGCTGCACAGACACAGCTGCATCTCCCTGTACAGCTCATACAGGCGATTGCACTGTTTTTATTTTAACAAAACAATATTGAAACAGGGGGTCTCCAGAGCTAAACCACATTAATTTTACTGCAAAGTTTAAATTTCCTGGTTACGTGACACAGGAGATTTAAACAATGCAGGGAGATACCGGCACCCCATGCCAGGGCCTGTAACTCAGGAGAAGGGGGTGTTGAGGCAAACATTTTGGGGCTTAGCTCTGGAGACACCTTGCTTCAAAACAATGTTATTAAAATAAAATAAAAACAGCTTCATTACCTTTTCGGCTAGCCGCTAAAGTAATGAAGGATGTAAACCCTTAATTACTAGAGCGGTTACTAACCGCTAAGGTAATTAAGGGGTTAGTGGCCAGTAGTTAGATTTTTCATTTTAATGTTGCTGCCCACGGAGGAATAGGAGGATGAAGATGAAGATGAGGATGAGGGCTTCATCCTGGCAGAGGTTTATTTACTAAATGCTGGCTGGTTAATGTTTTATTTTTAATGGGCAAATGCGCTATTTTCCAGATCTGGATAATTGTGTTTTTTTACCCATCGCTGTACTGTATGTGAAGGGGTTGTTGGGGTTAGAGGTGGTAGGTAGTAGCGTGTCCATTTATTACTCACCCATCGACCCCTAACAAACCAGGCACCCCTTCATTACCTTAGCGGTTAGATGCTAAGGTAATGGAGCTGACTGTAAATATATTTTTATTGCATAGGATCGAAGCAGGGGGTCTCCAGAGCTGATATTAATGCGTGTCAGATACAGAGACACCCAGCTTCAATGTGATCTAGTAAGAATACATTTCTTCCATCAGAGTCTCATCGTGGATCCCAGATCAGAGCCTTCTAGTTGCAGGAATGTGAATCTTGGAACTGCTTGAATAGCTCAATCTGGCAAAAAATGCAAGTTTTAGTATTTTTTGAGCAACCACTCGATTTGTCTGAGCGGGAGTGCTACCAATCATGAAGAAGCCGTTTTCGAGCGAGTTTGCCATGCTATCTGATCTTTTTTAATATCTACACATGCGAACTTACTCAAAGTGCTCAAAACCATCGATAAGTCACTTATCAAAGCTACTAGAATAGGCCCCATATGTGTTGATCCTACAGGAAGGCCACATTAATAGTGGATGTGTTGCTCATTGGCCTAGCTGCTGTAGGGAAGTCTCCTATTAATGCAGTGTTTTCCAAACCTCTCCCCATAATCGACAGTCACACCAGGTTTCTGAGGCAACAACCTAACATTCTATAAATGTGCAAAAAATAAGAGCATTCACTTGGATGCAAGGGCATTGGTTATTTCAAAAAACAGGTGTGGCCATGGGTCGCAAGGAGAGGTTTGGAAAACACTATATTATGGTTACAGATCCATCCAGTGGCCACTGATCTACTTTTTAGCCAGCAAGACTGGGAATACAATATACAGTATACAACAAAGGGTATAATACTGACAAGGGCCCAACAGTATGGGCTTTAAAGAAAATAAGGCAGGAACAGATCCCCACAAGGAGTCAGTGGAAAAAAAACATAACTACTCATCCACAAAACAATACAAAATAAATAAAAGACCAGTTATCCAATGATTGCCCTGAGATCAGCAGTATATCAGCTTATTGAATATGGTACGTATTCCCTAAGTTGCAGAGCAGGACAAAGAAAATTGTCTCCCTGGACCCAGTATATATTTGGCCAGATCGACCATCTTCATGGACTTTGGATAGTGCAGATCCTCACACAAGAAAGAGGTGAGTGGGGATGTGGAGTGAGTAATATGGGTTTTATAGCTCACACAGAACAGAACCATTCTCTCCTCTTCTGTCGCCATAGTTTCATAAGATTTTTACTATGTTTGAAGGGTAAAACAATACCAATTAAATGTTGGTATTTAACATTTTGAGCAAAACTGTGTCCTGAACAGTCTTTCCAATAAACGCAGTGCCTAGTGTCTGTTATTTCAGTAGTAAATGGTTAGAGACAAAGTTTGCAGTGAATGTGCTGGGCATGCGGATTATGCCCCTTATAGTCCCATGTTGTGACTCCAAGTTCTAATGTTACCAAAGCAAAATACTGTATAAGGATATTAATTTGTTGTCATGAATCTGTATGTTGCTTTCTGATAGACACATTGGGAGATAATATACACTGTATCAAAGTAAAGACAGTGTGACTCTACATTTTTTAATGCACTGCTACATTTGCAGGTTGTATCAAATGTAAGAAAGGGTATTCTACATGTTAAACAAATTGTTAGCCAGAAAAGTACAGTATGTCACTCCATTTTTATTTAGTCAAATACAATGTAAAACTTCTCTGTAGCACATTGGGGTCTATGTATCAAGGCCAAATTAAAACAATTCCTGGGCAACAAATGCACAAGATGTATCAACGGAAAGCAATCTTATTTATGTGATACATATGGTTGGATAAATTTGTCCCACATACAGTACTTTAGCATTCATAAACCCGATTGTCGTGCAGAAACAAGTTATAAATGATACAATTTGCTTCAGTTTTGCTCCAAATGTGCCATAATACTGTACATCATTCTCACAGACTCTACGCCTTAAAACCTTTAGATGTAATGTATTAAGGCAAAGAAACAAACTTACCCTTTCCTTTATCCATGTTCTGAAAAATTGGAATTCTTGCCCTTCCTCCAAATTCTTCAGAATAATTCACAAGAGCATCTTTTACAGTCTCATATCCAGCCAAGACTACCATTTTCTTCATACCCATTTGAATGCTGAACACAGAGCCATATATTTTTGATAGCTTAAATAGAAAATATTACAGATAATAATAAATATAAAAATATTCAAGAAGAAAATACGACTATTTTTAAACAATTTACCAAATATTTTGGTCTGTGTTAATTTGTAGCTGTAGCAGATGTATAAAATCTCTTAATCTTGCTTCTTTCGTTTATAGAAATCTATAGAATCATTTCAAAACAACCAATTAGGGACTAGATTGTAATTAGTAACAGTACCTTTATTACACAAGGATACCAGGTTATGGTTAGCTAATGATAGTATAGTAGCGCAAACTGAATGCGTGGGTACAAAAGGCAGGTTTGTCACTTGTAATAAAAATCCCCAATTTAGAGTTTACCAAAAATATGTGCATTTTGTGGGGGCAGTAAAAAAACAGCTCATTAGAGAGAGCACAGCCTGTCTATTCCTAATTTATGTACATGTTAAAAAGCAACTGTCTTGTTTTCACATCGAAATTAGTGTTGGATTAACGGCTGTTTTCAATGTAAGACCCCATTTTAATTCTGCTCTAATAGGGACTGGGCTTTAATCAGACTATACTAAAAGAGCCCGGCATTTGGAACATCAATTTACGCATAGCCAATGATGCTATTTTAAGACATACTTATTACATTTTAAGATCAGCTGCTATAGACGTTGTAGAACAGTGTTTTTTTTAGGCATGGGTACCCCTTAAGGATTTTTTAAATCTTGGGGTGTCCTTGTTAGAACGCACACAACCCTTCTTGCTCACACACCACACTCAACATCCTCAAATGCACAAACCCATCACACACACCCTTCTTTCACACCCACCCTTATTCTCAACACACAACACATTTATCTCCTCTTATCAAACTTCATACTCACTAATATTCTCAACACAAAACACATTTACCCCCTCCCTCTTGACACAGTGCACACACCCTTTTTCTGCCTCCTCAGAGAGCAGACTCATCACCATTTTCTAGCACACGCCACAGAATGTGATCCACCTTTCTTCAGGATGCTGTGTGCAGATTTGCTACAGTATGTACAGTGTGCTGTGTGTCAGTGTGTGTATATATGCTGTGTATCAGTGCGTGCAAGTATGCGGTGTGTCTATCTGTCACTGTCCTGTTCTGTGTGTCTGTGAGTATTTATGATGTGTGTTGGTGTGCTATGCAGTATGCTTTGTATCAGTGTAATGTGTTCTGTGCAGTGCCTGTGTGTCAGTGTCTGTCTGTGTTTTGTGTCACCGTGCACCAGTATCTGTCAGTGTGCTGTGTGTTTGTGTATGGTGGGGCACATTTGGAGGAACTTGTCCTGTCACAAAAAACCCTGGTTCCGCCTCTGTGCATCACCTTAGCGGGAGAAATAATGTCTACTACAACCTGTAGCTCAAATAAAAAATGCGTGCATGATAGTAAATATTACCCATTGTCTTACTCAATCACAATTACCTTGTTATTGAGAAATCTGTGGTAAATATAGATGCAGCAGCCGGTTTTAGACTGCTTGCCTTGGAAAATCTGTGACATCTTGCAGTAACTCGTGAGATGATCCACAGCAGGCTGAAATGGCACATCTGATTAACACAGCTGGGGTCCCTGCATTTGACTTGGATTTGCAGCCCGGTAGGATTCTCATAGTGTGAGTCCCATTAAAATGCAGGAACCCCCACTGAGTTAATCCGATGGGCCATTAGTCTGGCTGCAGAAATCTCGCAGCGTAATTTGGGTTTAAGTGCAGAATTCTCAAGGCAAGCCGCCTCCAACCGACAGTTGCAGCTGTATGTGAAAAAAGTTTGCTAGAGATGTAGTAGGCGTTATTGAAACTGCTCGTGAGTTATTCCTGCACATTTTTCGCATGTGGCTAATATAAAAAAAATATGAAGCACAACTTACTTAGAAAAATATCAGTGAATAAATGTGATTTAATAGGTGCAAAAACTATTCACTTGTAAATGAAATAAAACCACCCTTATTTCATGAGGAGCTGCTCCAAAAAGACCTTCAACAAGGTCACAGTCACAAAGTCCTAACTAAAAATAACAGCAGACTTTAGATATTTATTTTTGCTTATTACTCCTTTCCCACAGTTGCTAAATAGAATGGCAGAAACATGAATTTACCTTCATTAAAGTCTGATGGGGTTTCTTCAAATCTATAATATGTAAATTTCCAATCAGGGGTAGGCATCTGGGACCAGGAGGGAAATTCTTGTCTTTGCTTTCAGTCCAGCTGCTCAAAACCTTTAGGATATATAAAACAGTGAGTGCAAGTACAATATATGTTACTACAGAATATGTCACATCCATTTCTATAATCAGCAGGCTTTCAGAAGACAAACAGGTTGGCTGTACATGTCAGTTTAAAACTCAAACACTTGGAGTTTCCTGGTTTATAAACCCTTCTCCCCTCCTCTGTTTCACACATAGTGCCACCCACATACAGTAACATATTCAGTCAAATCAAAATAGCTATTGAATGAACTTGAAAAGTGGTATACCTTGAACAATTAGCATTTTTTGAAGTGTTAATTTTCAAGTAACTAATTTGTATTTCACCTCCCTTGCTTCTGGTATTGATGGGTCCAATCTAATTTGTTTTCGAGCTACTTCCATAAATGGTGATTCTACCAAAGTAACATTATAGTAAGTGTGAGCATCCTTGACTAGAATACTGTATGTAGCTCGTGTTTGGTTATGTTTACATTCCCATCTACCCAAATCCTCTGGTTTTATTACATTGAAAAACCAAACTGATGCCCCCTTTGTATTCTCAGAAAATTGGTAGTGCCTTATTCTTATTCTAGGAAACCATTATACCATTGTGATACCAAGTAAATCCTTTCTGATATTCACAGTAGCATTCAATATTTATGTTATCTCCCACATTCCATGTTTACAGATAACTTCCCAAACTACAGTATCAGAAGACCGACAAACATTTAATTAGTTTTCACTGACACTTCTACTTGCAAGTGTGTTCCATCAACTCTTGTACTTGTTATTGGGTGCCATGTGAGTATGCATAAATCCGTAAAAAACACATACTATATGTCTCTCATTCCCATTATATCTGTCGTTGTCATTAAAGGGTGACATTGTCTTTCAGGTATCGGATAGTCCACCTCCAATGATACCCATTGGTGTTGAATCCAAATTTTCGCTTGAACCATGATGGCTTCTTTGTTATGCCTCCAGTTTGGTCTTGCAACTTTGGTTCCTGTGCAATAAGTGGTTGCATTTTCTATCATATAGCTCAGAAAGCTCTGGTTCCAAAAAGTCTTAGATACCATAGATCTGAGAAATATATACACACTGGGGGCGGAGGGCTTTCATGACTAGGGATGGGCAGAACAGTCCAAATACATTTCCCGGAAACAAAATCCATCCCCCCTCACTAAAATCAGTCTGTGGACGGATTAATTTAAATCTATTGTTAAATATAATCTGGACATATTTTTAAGAACAGTGAGACAGAAACTTTAAAATCTAATCACTGTCACCAGTTTTATATATCTTCCCTCAAACGTCCCTCCGGATAAATTAGGATAGCATGCCTATGTTGAAAGAGTAGCACATCTGAGGTACCTGACTGGGAGATATGCTAATAGATATGCAAAGTATATTTAAATGAGTCCCATCCCACACTTCCTAAAAGGATTTCCATACCAACTATATAGAGTTGATAAGCCTAAGGCATCAACCTAAAGACTGAAATGGTGTCAAATCCAACAGATCTATAATCTACAACCACTGCTTTTCTAGGCCATAGCTCTAGCAATGTGAGATAAACCAGCTGATGGGTAATGTAATGGCCATGTAATGGCTGCTCGATGCTCACAAATGTAGCTAATTTAGCTATTAGCTTATCACCCAGATATCTTAGGCTTGGTCCCCGCTGGCTGCTGCAGCACCTGCTATGGTTGGCGCCACGGGGACAAGAGCGTCCCTCAATGCGGGGCCATATCCTTAGTTGTGCTCCACAAAGAGCATTGAACTGTCAATCAGGAAGTGCAAGTGGTCTGCTTATAAAGGAGATTTAAAGGGAGAGGGAGATACTACAAGTATATGCCCTCATTTTGGTGCTACATGATGGATATGAACAAAGATGGCCGAGTCCAACTACACTACTTCCGGTGCAGGGGAGCTTTCAAGTAGTTTCAAGCTGCGCGCGATCGGGAGTTTGGGGGTGGCCATTTTGGTAATTGTGCATGTGCAATGCGGCGAGGCGCACATAAGCAGTGTGAGGAGTGCGGCAGGCATCCTAGGATGGCTTTGCAGATGCAGACACGGGACTACAATTCAATACACATGTATGCAGATGACACAATCCTATATGCGCACAGCCATAGCCTCTCTGACCTTGATCACATACTTCAGTCTGACTTTTTGAGACTCGAAAACTGGATTTCCCAAAACAAACTGTTTTTAAACACTGACAAGACTATAACAATGGTATTTGGGACCAAGACTACATTTTTAAAGTTTCCAGTGACTGAGCTCCAGATCAGAACCGTTGCTAACACCACCCTAACTCCTGTTACTAGTTTTAAATACCTGGGCATGTGGTTTGACTCCCACTTAACATTGGGAATACATATTGATACCCTGACATCCAAAACCTATGCCAAACTAGGTGTAATTTACAGGAATAAATCCTTCCTAAGCCTGCTGGTCAGAAAGCGTATCGCACAGCAGATGCTAATGCCAATTATCGACTATGGAGCCATAGTATATGGCTTGGCACCCCAAACCCACCTTAGCAAACTTGACACCCTCTACAATTCAATTTGTCATTTCGTTCTCCAATGCAACTACAACACACATCACTGCGAAATGCTCAAAGAATTAGATTGGTCATCACTCGAGTCTAGGCGCAAAGTTCACCTTTCCTGTCTTGCCTTCAAATACTTTCTGGGCAAGCTACCCAGCTATCTGAACACGCTCCTCACCCCTACCACATGCAGCACTTATCATCTGAGATCAGACTCCAAAAGACTGTTCATGGTCCCAAGGCTCAACAAAGTATCTGGCCGCTCCTCCTTCTCTTACCGTGCACCCCAAAACTGGAACAACCTACCGGATATTCTCATATCCACCACCAGTTTAACTTCTTTCAAAACTAAGGCTGTCTCACATTTTAATCTGGTCTGTAACTGTTACATACACCTATAATATACATCTTCTCTAACTGTGCATGCAATGTATTGTATATAATGTATAAAAAGAAAAGAGGCTGGGGCGCTCCCTATTTGTTTAGGCTTGTGATGCTGCCTGTGTGGTAATGTGTAACCAAGGAAAGGGTAGTGTATACTTGCCCTTGTTGTTTTCTGCAGCTGGACCAGTAGAGAAGATAAAGCCCGGAATCTTCTTGTAGTTGCAGTGGAGATGGAGGGTTGGTCAGCACACGGGATTTTGCTCAAAAAATGAAATGAGAAGATGTGGAACACGGAATTAGTGTTTTAGGTAGCCAAACAGTACAATATAGAGTAAAAAAGTTTTCTCTAAAATTATTATAAAAATTATAAAAATATTCTTAAATAAAGTTCTTAAATAGAATTGTGTGGTTTATTAACCTAATGGGGGTGAGTGGAATAAAAAAGGGAATAAAAAAGAAGAAATAAAATTGATATGTGTGGGTGACTAGCAGGCTTCTAAATGCTTATATGGCCTGCTGTTGGTCAGGGGTAAAAGGGGTTAAAGGGGATGATAGTGCTGGTTTGCAGAATCTAGTGTGCAGTCTTTCCTTCACGGAGTGCTGCTAGAAGCAATGGATAGCTTTCTCACCCTCCCAGTGGAGGCAGTATGTGAGTTGCTTCTCTCCCGGGTGCCCAAATTGGAAGAAATGGGCCGAACATGGTGAGTGGGCAAATAAGATTTATTAAGTGCAATAAACAGCAAAATCACAGAATAACACTCACGATACAGCTTTGAAACAGCCCAGCATCAGCCCGATCGTCCGGTACAGTTCCTCTCACCAGTGTGGCTCCCGTGATCGCGTCCGACGGCGGGACCGGAAGAGGAGGTCCTACCGGATGTCAGCAGGCTGGCTGGGTCCTTCAGTCAATGGGCTCCGGCAGGGAACTACGCGTTTCGCAATGATGCTTCGTCAGGTTCCTCATAATGTAATATATAATGTATACCCTGTTCATTTATGTAACTGTATTTGTAACCATGTTTTATTTGTCATATTGTCCAGGACATACTTGAAAAAGAGAGGTAACTCTCAATGTATTACTTCCTGGTAAAATTTTATAAATAAAATAAATAAATAAAACAATTCCCAGAATCCCTAGAGAGAGGGATTGCAGAACATGGAACTGTACCAGCCAATGGGGAGCGAGAACTGCATGTTCGGAAAGCCCGCGAGGCAGTCCAGACAGAGGAGGCAAAGAAGAAGGTAGTGTCCAGGGAGCTGTATTTCCTGGCCTAGTCCTAGACCTTGCCCCTAGGCTCCAGTTAGGCCCTGAGCTATAGTAGAGGAGTGTTGTAGGGAAGGCCCCAGATAGGGACTCTTCCCCTTTTTGTTATTTCTGCACCGATCACCGGAAGGCCATGCAGTGGCCTGGGACCTGGTCACAGGATCCAGAGACATTGTGTGACTCCAGCTGTAGCTCACACTGCGAGGAGGATCAGAACCCTTTAGGAGAGAGGGGATTTGTGTTGGAGGCCCCGCTACGTGGGACCCGCTCCAACTCAGTACGCCAAGCAGCACCTGGGTACTGGAGTACCCAGGCAGGTACCCAACATGTACCTACAAGGGGTGGTGATTCTCACATTTCGGTGAGAATGGCTGCCAATGGACACCAGGGGTATTGGTGCCACAGCACCCTCAGTACTTCGGGAGATCCTGGGTTTAGAGTGGAGTTACGGTAAATCCCTTGCAGTCACTGTGTTTATACTGGGGTACAGTTATTGTATGTTATTTATGTTAATATGTGTTTATATTAAACCTTAGTTATATACATTGTGAGGTGTATTAGTTATTACTCTATATCGGTTCCTGTGAGGTGTTATCCCGCCAACGCTGGGATCCCTCATAGGCAAATGCGCTCCACTGCAAGGAGAATGAGAGCACCACAGGCTCCCTGAGGCAGAGGCTTAGACCTCCTGTGAACAAACAGGTACAGCAGCACACATAGTTGCTCGCATAGTTTCCTTAGGCATAGGGAAAGGGGGCTACAGTAGTAACAGAACATGGACAAAAATATTCACTGTGCCATCTGTCAGAGTGCCAGACACATACTGATTTGAAATACTTTATTTTAAAATAAATAAAACTCTAGAAATTGTAGGAAGTGATTTCACGTGCTTCCCTCAGCACACAAAGTGTTATTGGGTTGACAGGTCTAAGGCACCTTAGGAATGGGGTATGGTGTCAGACCCAACAGTATCAGGTTGATCCCACACAACCTTGGTTATTCAGGACAACAGCTCTAGCATTGTGAGCTAAACCAGCTGATCGCTAACAGGGCAAACTGTCTACAAACAGCATACCCCCAAGGGATATCTATGTTGTTGATTGTAGCCTTGAAAGCATATATACTGAGGGTTGTGAGTTACTAATGTCAGGAAACATTAAATAAAAGATTACCAGAATATGGGGAACCTCACTCTACTGTATTAGAAGAAAATGGGCGCCCCCTGCACTGCTTTAGGAATGACACAGTTATAACGAACTGTGAAGAAAGAGTATCCCTAGTATTGAGAGCACTCAGGTCCCAGAAATATGACTTAATGGTAAATGGTAGTAATTAAGAACATCAACACTTTATTAGAGATTAACTCAACAAGTAAAAAATAGGGTATTGTAACGGGTTCTCAGCATAAATAGGACAGGACCGTGAGGCTGAGGTGGGGATGTTAGTATGAACCGACCTCGAGCTGCGTGAGTGCCTCCGGAGTGCAGAGTGATAGTCATGTAGCCAGGTCAGGGTTGGAGAAGTGAGGGTAATCGTAATACTCGCTGTGGTCTGGGGTTTGGGCAGGTCGGATGGTCGTAGAGGATAGCCGGAGCCGAGGAGAGGAGATGGTAGATGTCCAGATGCAAGTCGAGGTCGAGGTAGAGAGAATTCGGGGGTACAGGTACAAGCCGAGGTCAAAACACTGAGGAACAAACAAGAACAGAATGTGCAAGGCAACAGGACGAGGCAACGGAGGTTTTGAGGTAAGCACTATGTTCAGGATGAAAGATTATGCTCAGCAAATTTGCCAAAGTGTTGGCTGAGCATATAAAGGGCTGAGGCCTAATGGAGAGGTATGAAGCAGCTTCTGGAGATTAGGGAAAAATGCCCACTCAGTAGAAGGTGCCCAATGGCAGGGCGGAGGCGGAGTGAGCCGCAGGTGCAGGTGATCATGGTTTTAGAGTGGAGTTACGGTTAACCCCTTGCGTACTCTTGATGATGTGGCACCGGTGTGTGGTCTCCTGGGACGTGACGCATCAACCGTGTTGTCACAGGATGTGGCACGGGGGCGGGGCCTAAGCCCGAGCCTAGAGGTATCCCTCTATCTGCCGGTGTGAGGCCTGTGGGTAGCTGCCCTGGTCTGCGGTGCATCACCCGAGTTGTCACGGGGCCTGCTGTGGGGCGGGACCTAATGCCGATCCTCACATTTCCACCCCCCTTCAGGAGCAACCTCCGGGCATATCAGGGATGGCTTGAGAGTGTACTTAAGGTGGAAGAGGCGGACGAGCCTGGGAGCATGTAATTGGTCCCATGAGATCCAGGATTGCTTTTTGGGCCCAATACCTCTCCATTGGACCAGATACTGGAAAGTACCCTTGGTTATCCTTGAATCCAGTACCGACTGCATTTCGTATTCCTGCTGGCTCTCAACAAGGAAGGGATCAGGAGGTGGAGCTGGAGCAGGGGTCTCAGGATCTTGTACAAATGGCTTCAGAAGAGAGGTGTGGAAAACCAATGGGATATGCATGGAAGCCGGCAAGCATAAGCGATAGACCACTGGATTGATCCTCTCAGTGATAGTGAATTGCCCAATGAATCTTGGTGCCAGTTTCACAGTGGGTGCCTTGAGACAAATGTTCCTGGTGGAAAGCCATACCTTCACCCCAGGGTTGTATGCTGGGGTTCTTCATCAATGCCGATCCGCCTGTTCCTTCTGTGTGGGCACAGCTCACCTGAGGTTCCTGAATCTTCTCCCATGAACTCTGTAGCTGCATGATCCTGTTGTCCACCATGGCACCCCGGATCTGGGTCCTGTAGTGGGGAGGACTGAAGGGTTAAAGCCATAATTGATAAAAAAAAAATGGAGAATCCCTTGTTGACTCACTTCGGACATTGTTGTGCGAAAACTCGGCCCAAGATAGAAGATCTGTCCAGTTGTCCGGGTATCAGAAACAAAACATCGAACAAATTGTTCTAACGATGGGTTAGTGTGTTCAGTTTGACTGTTGGTCTGGGGATGACACCTGAAGAAAAATGGAGAGATCCCCAATTGCTTGCAAAAGGTCCACCAGAATTTCAAAATAAATTGGGACCCCAGATCAGACACAATAACCTGAGGAACCCCATGTAGACGAAACATTTCCTTGATGAAAACTTTTGGAAGTTTGGGAGTGTTAGGTAGGCCCTTGAGGGGAATAAAGTGAGTTTGCTTTGAGAAACGGTCAACTACCAACAGGATGGTATTCATACCTTTGGACGTAGGAAGTTCAGCAATAAAATCCATGGATAGTTGGGTCCATGGATGATCTGGAATCAGAAGAGGTTGGAGTAATCCAGTGGGTCTGTTGCGGGGAGTCTTTCTTTGAGCACATTTAGAGCACGCAGTGAAAAACTCCTTCATCTCCCTCCGCATTCCCAGCCACCAAAATTTCAATTCCAACAGGTTGATGGTTCTCCTTGTACCTGGGTGTCCAGAGCTCTTGGAGTAGTGACCTCATTCCAGCACGTTCCTACGATAAGCAGGTGCGGTGAAAAGGCAGCCTTCTGGGACTACGAGACATTCAGGAATATTGGACTGACCTTGAACAATGTTCTCCAAGGAATCGAAGGTGTTTGCAGATATTATTGAATCTGGAGGGAATATAGTCTCCTCACGGTCTTCAGCTTTGTCTTCCACCAGGAATTGACAGGAGAGGGCATCTGCCTTCATGTTCTTCGAGCCTGGTAGATTTGAAATAATAAAGTTAAACCGAGAAAAAAAAAGTGACCATCGTGCTTGTTGTGACCCCAACCGGCGAGCACCCTCAATGTACAGGAGATTCCTGTGGTCTGTCAGTATGGTGACTGGGCTTTCCGTGCCATAATGTCGGTGCCTCCATTCTTCTAAGGCCATTTTGATGGCCAGGAGCTCCCGATTGCCTATGCCATAGTTTTGTTAGAGAATTTCTTAGAGAAGAAGGCGCATGGATGAAGTTTGGCCTGAGATGATTTCCTCTGAGACCATACTGCTCTGGCTCCCACGTCAGATGCGTCCACTTAAAAATGAAGGGTAACCCAGGGTCTGGCTGCTCGAGGACAGGAGCTGATACAAATGTCGTTTCCAGTCTCTCAAATGCCTGAACGGCCGCTGGGGGCTGTAGGCGGACGCTCACAGAGATATGCAAGAGAGACTGATTATAGTGAAATTAAATAAGCCTTTTATTGCGCCTGTTTCCTTAACATCAGGAAACCATCCAAACAAGGGGTAAACAACGCTTCTATACACTTGGGAGTATTTCTAGTGAAATACTATGCAGTTCACAACTCCCTTAGATAAGCATGTCTCCCAGCCACAAAACAAATAGCATGAAATAAGCAGATATAAGAAGTCTCATAAATGAAAGTCTTATCTGTTCCTTGTGGTTTGGAGGGAAAATCTTCTCTGTCCCTGGTTCAGATCCCTTTTCCTCAGGGTGGGTCAGCATTCAGGTTTAGAAGTTTCCCCTGTGTCTTGAAAGCAGCTCTGCTGTTTCTTCTGGCAGGGCTCAAGACTGTTTGTCTCCAAGTTCAGCTCAGTGAGAGCTAAGCAGTCTCACTTCCTGTCTCAAAAGACAGGCTTTTCTAAGCAATCTAATCAGGCAGGTGGTGTTAGTTAATTGACTACCAGCAGTTAACCACCACACTGCTGGATTAGAGGCACATTACCTGAACAGGGATAACTCCCCTTGTTACATACCTCCCCTGTTTGTGGGAAGCTCAGGCTTGCCACGGCCAAAGCCCATCCTTCCACTCTCATTCTAGATATCTCTGTGACTTGAATGAGAGTGGATGGAGGAAGAGAACCCTCAGTCCTGCTGGGATTGGAGCCCTTTCTACAGTTTATTCGTGTCTCCTCCCGAAGGTGCTTGAAATCAGCACTCCTCAGTCTCTCGAGGAGGACTTTTTCTAAGTATAGTCTTTTTGCTATGTGCACGGTCATGAGATTTCCCTCGCGTTGGGTGCTCATCTTATTGTAGGCATACTGTATGGCAGCAGTTGCAGAGCGTTTAAAAACAGCCCTTTGAGTTTTCCGCTCTTGAAGCTGTCTCTCTGCCCTTTTTCCACTCAATGGGGTTGCTAGTTCAGCCTCTTTGGGGTTAATTTGCAATTCCACACCCACTTCCAGAGAATGTCCCATCTTTTCAGCTTCATCAGCTAAGGATTCTTCTGGTTTTGATTCAGCACGTGTACCTTCTTTTGTTGCCTGTTGGGTGGCTGAAGGTTTTGCTAGTGCTTGTTTAGGTGGTTCAAATTTTGCAACCTTGTCTTTCAGATGAGCGGTATTTCCAGCTCTCACTGTACCCTTGTCTTCATGGGTTTTTGAGGCTGTGGGATACTGATCGTTAGTCAGGGTCAATACTTGTCCTTGTAGGACTGTAATCTCATCCGCGAGAGATCCCTGCTTTTTGAGTGCGTCTTGCAAGTCTCTTCTCAGGGAATTTATCTGCATGCTTTGCTTTCTCTGAGCTTGCTTCCACATTTTTATTGCATTGTGAAGCACTATGAACTTCTTTGCTTGGGCCACAGTTACTTGTTTCAGTTTCTGGACCTTCTTGTGCTCCCTTTTGTTCCGCGTCACCTGGGTTCTAAGCTTGGCCTTTAGCGTTGCTTTGGTGATGCTCAGGGTAGCCTTCAGTTTCTCATGCTGCTTTGCGGGGACATACTGGTAATCAGACGTTCCTGCAGCACTTGAATTTCTTTAACAGCCTGCAGATTGTCTTCCTGCAGAGTTCGCTGCTTCTCCTCGACCTTCTCGAGGTGCGTACGCAGACCTTGCAGTTGGTTCTGCAGTCGGTGCTCTGCTTCAAACTTCTCACCTTCCAAAAGTCTATTTATTTCTTTAAGCTCGTGCAGCTTTTCATTTTTTTCCTTGACGTCGTTTGTCAAATTAAAATTTTCTTCTTTGAGTTTTATTTTTTTCTTTGTAATCTTAAATGTTTTCCTTTTTCCGTCTCTGTACTATTCAGGGCCTCCTTGCAGTCCTCCTTCCATTTATGCACATCTACTTTGAGAATGACAGTCTCCTGGCGTGAGACTTCCTTCTCTAGGTTGAGGGTCTGAAGCTCCTTCTGGGAGACTTGGAGATCTGTAATAAGATTGACAATTGTTTCTTTAGAAATGTCCAGCTCCTCAGTGAGACTGTGTAGTTCCTTTCTGGAAACTTCCAGATCTGTGCGGCAGCTGTTGGTCTCATGATGTGAGGCATCCAGTGCTCTGCGGAGTGTTTGAACCTCTTTCTGAGATACGTCCACCTCTGTCCGGATATTGTTGACCTCCTGTTGTGAGGCATTCAGCTCTACGCGAAGAGTGTGAACCTCTTGCTGAAGGACTGTCATCTGCTTTAGTGCCTCCTCATACTTCCGCTTCATCTTAGTCATCATTTTATCAGATTGGCTTTGCTTTTCATCCATGCCGGAAATAGTAGCGTTTGCAGTATCTAGCTCAGTCTTAAGATCATTCAATTCTGTTCCAGATTCAGAGTACATTGCGAGCATCGTCTTCTGTAACTCAGCATTATCTCCTCTCTCAAGTTTCAATTGTTCTCGAAGTAGATCACAGTCACGCCTGGCAATTTTCAGGACATCTTCAGGGCTGGTCAAGGGATCGTCACTCACTGGTTCCGGCTCTGCTTCCCTGGGATGACTGGTTGAGGGTTCCTCACTGTTGGCACCGGACAGACACTTCTTTGGGGTACACGACGTCTGCCTTGGGCCCTCTGGATATTCGGTTATCCGCGGAATGAATTCTCCATTTTCTCTAGGCTGCAGAGCATCTCGGTCCCCCTTTTTCTCCACAGGATCTGCAGACTTGTCTGTTCCTTCCACGGTACATGAAGAACCGCTTTTCTTTTTCTTTTTTCGCCTTTTTGTTTTGGATGAAACCGTCCATTCAGGGATAATGGGGTCTCCATCTTCATTTGAAATTTTAGCAGCGTCACTGGATCCACCCGGCTTTTCTTGCAACTGTAATAGCTGATGGAAATATTCGGTGATCCACTGCTCCCGATCTTTCTCCTGCTGATCATATTCATCAAAGGGAGCGGTCTTTTCGGTTCATGCCGAGTTCAGGCACCCCCACCATTCTTGGGGTGTTTTGTGGCTGTGACTCGGTTCGGGTTCCCCGTAAGAGATTTCCTCCTCTTTATTGGACTGGAAGGGCCATTCTTCCGTGGGGTAGGGTTCATTACAGGAACGCTGCATCTTGTCCTCCATTTTTAGGCTATCAGATGTAATTTTCTTCCTGACCTCAGGAGGCGCTATTGCATCGATTGCCACTGTATTTGCTAGAACCCTCAATTGTGGTAGGCCTACAGGTGGGCATATTTTGCTTGTAGAGGTCGTCGCTCTCACAGGCATCTCTGTAGACTTTTTCTTTCTTGGGTAAGTTTAACAATATCAGCAGTACTGTGCATGCATTTTCTCTCATCAGGTATACAAGATGTGCAGTTGCTAGGTAAAAATGTCTATTTGCTTTACACCATTTATTTGCTATGTGTAATCTCTCATTAGGTATGCTGAATGTGTAGTTGCTAGGTAAAAAACTTCTGTTTGCTTTACACCATTTACTTGCTAGGGATATCTCTGCTTTAGCCGAATAGTGTGATTTTCTGCTTGAGTTCAGTCTCAACTTTGGGTATATGACATTCACTCTGCACACTTTGGGATACCTTTTACACCGTTCAGCAATTCCTTTTTTTCTAGTAGACAATTTTACCCTCAGCACTTGTTTACTGAAAATTCCCCTGCTTCAGCACAGTCTTGCATCAATTTTCAAAATTTTCTGCGTATACTTCATTCACAACTGGTAGTCCTATGCGGTGTGGCAGCCTTTACTTGCAGAATCAGTACCACTCATGGGTCACCATCTGTATTCACTGCTTCAGCTAAACATTTGAAAATAACAAACGCCCATCCCTTTCAAGGGCTAACTCACTTCTTGAACCCTGACTATGGCTGGAAGGCAAACCCCCTATTTCAATGACCATATTACACTTTATTGTGATAGGCAAATAAGGTTTTACCTGCTTCAGCAGTCTCTCTCTCTCTCCTCTTGGGATTGGGGAAAAGAGTCCATCTGTGGTTTTGTAAGTTTCAGTGCAGTGGTGTGTATCACTTTAACTCTGATCTCTGCTGCATGAGATTTTTTTTTTTTTTTTAAAGTTGCTCAGACTGTTTGTAAGCAAAAAGCATAAAAAAATTTTCACAGAAAAAATCTCCGGTCCTTTCTAACTTCAAAGACCACCTCTCGTCCCACTTCGGACACCATATGTAGGCGGACGCTCACAGAGGTATGCAAGGGAGACTGATTATAGTGAAATTAAATAAGCCTTTATTGCGCCTGTTTCCTTAACATCAGGAAACCATCCAAACAAGGGGTAAACAAAGCTTCTATTCACTTGAGAGTATTTCTAGTGAAATACTATGCAGTTCACAACTCCCTTAGATAAACATGTCTCCCAGCCCCAAACATATAGCATGAAATAAGCAGATATAAGAAGTCTCATAAATGAAAGTCTTATCTGTTCCTTGTGGTTTGGAGGGAAAACCTTCTCTGTCCCTGGTTCAGATCCCTTTTCCTCAGGGTGGGTCAGCATTCAGGTTTAGAAGTTTCCCCTGTGTCTTGAAAGCAGCTCTGCTGTTTCTTCTGGCAGGGCTCAAGACTGTTTGTCTCCAAGTTCAGCTCAGGTGTGAGCTAAGGAGTCTCACTTCCTTTCTCAAAAGACAGGCTTTTCTAAGCAATCTAATCAGGCAGGTGGTGTTTGTTAATTGAG
Source organism: Ascaphus truei (assembly GCF_040206685.1). Taxonomy (NCBI): domain Eukaryota; kingdom Metazoa; phylum Chordata; class Amphibia; order Anura; family Ascaphidae; genus Ascaphus; species Ascaphus truei. The sequence continues at coordinate 2,871 of NW_027456187.1, read as the reverse complement.
TACCAGCAGTTAACCACCACACTGCTGGATTAGAGGCACATTACCTGAACAGGGATAACTCCCCTGTTACGGGGACCATAAAGCGGAATCAGCATTTTTTTGAGTTAAGGCCGTAATGGGCACTACTACAGAGGAGAAGTTTTGAATGAATCTTTGGTAGTAGTTGGCAAAGCCCAAGAAGCATTGTACGGCTTTCAGAGTCATGGGGCGAGGCCAATCCAAGACCGCTTTCACCTTTGCTGGATCCATGGCAAGGCCAGTATCAGAGATTATATATCCTTAAATGCCGTCTTGTTCTGATGGAACTGATATTTCTCCAATTTAGCAAAAAGGTGGTTCTCTCGTATGCGTAGAAGTACCTGTTTAACATGACCCGGGTGTCCTTGTACGGACTTGGAGAAGTTTAAGATATCGTCAAGGTAGATAATGACATAGTATAGATCCATGTGGTCCCTTAAAATTTATTTAACAAAGTCCTAGATTGGAGTTACGGTTAACCCCTCGCATACTCTTCATGATGCAGCGCTGGTGCGTGGCCTCTGGGGACCTGTGTTGTCACAGGACGTGACGTGGGGACTGGGCCTAAGCCCGAGCCTTGAGGTATCCCTGTGTATGACGGCGCGGGGCCTGTGGGTAATTTCCCTAGTCTGCGGTGCATCTCCTGATTTTTCACAGGGCCTGTCGCGGGGACGGGAACTAATGCCGATCCTCACAGATATGCACTACAATATGACATAAGTGGTTAACTGTGTCAAAAAGATTAAATATCCAAATTTATAAAGTGAAATATTCAAGCGATCTTATTAAAAATATATACTGATATCCGGATCAGCAATAGTGGTCTTTATCTGCTTGCAATATGTTCAGAGAGGTGTTGCGTTTAGTGTGGTTGCTCTAATAGAGGTATCAAATGGCAACCAACAGCAGAAACTCTTAAGGAGATCCTACAGTATGTTGCAATGTAATCGGTGCATAGATGCATGGTCTAGTGTGCACCAATGAGCCCCTGTATTCCTCTTAGGGTCTATGAGGGGATCTAAGGAGTTCTAGTCTACTGTATTAACTGCAGTAGGTAAAGCTATACTAGTTAACCCTTTTGGGTCTGGTTCTGTCCGGATACATAGATATCGGGCACTTGTGTTTAATATATTCATAAGGCTGAAAGGCGCCCCTGCACAATGTTACCTAATGCAGTAGGGCAGTGCTATGCTGCAACCATGGCAGAAAGTATTTGCCTGGCTAGAGGTAAAGCGCCCATAGCTTCCAAGAATTACATGAAGCCCTAAATACCGCTGTCGCTGGAAGCTGGTACCGAATGGGCCCCAGTGGAGTGTAAAAAAAAGTAATTTAAAGCTCCCTGGCTAGAAGTGAAGTGTCCGTATCTGGGAAAAAGGATGTGGTGTCCTGAATACCGCTGTCACTCAAAGCTGGTATTGGACTGGCCACGTTTGAGCGAGTATGCCCGGACTCAGGATCAGCGGGAGCTTAGGATGTGGATAGCAGTAGAGCACAGCAGTCAGGTAAGGCTACAATCCCATATTATTAAATATTAGTTTATGCTTGCTAACTACAGCTGCCTCGTAGAACAGAGAAAAGAGCTTTAAAATAAAACAGAGGGTATTTAAAAGGATCGCACTTGTAAGGCTGAGGCCCCACTGCATCAGACAGCGCGCCCGCACTGCATACAGGCGGCGCGTGGAGAGGCACTTCACGCTATCTGCGGTCCATAGGGAGCATTTTTGCGTGTGGGGGGGCGTGGCCAAAATACGTCAGGGAAGGTGCGGCCATGACAGGGGGCAGGGCCAAAACAAACACATCAAAGCAGCTCAACACACACGGGTCACTGTTACCCCCCGTGGGGATTGGATCTGCCTCTCTCTTGCCCTTGCTGCCTCTTGTTGTGTATTATTTCCTACCACCTGGGATATATTAGCTACCCTTCTCTCACTCATGCTGTCCCCAGTGTGGGTCTCTCCCGGCTCCTCTGGGACAATATTTCATACGGAGGCTGCCGGCCTGGGGGCCACTGGGGAACAAACTAATTAGGGAGGCGCGCAACAGCATTGCTCTATTAACTGCTAAAAACTGCAACACATTGCTGTTGTTCAATGTTGAAGCAGACTTCACTGCAGAGCAGACTTCTCCCCCCATTCCCTGCGACACACACAGACTTCAGCAGACTTCCTCTCCCCCCCTCTTCCCTCACTCCCGGTCTCCCGTCTCTCCGATAGACTCCCTGCCAAACCACGTGACGCGTCGCCGCTCGGGATCACAATCTGGTTGTAACCCCTGTCGGCTGCTGCATCACAGTGAGCAGTGAACCTGAGAGCGCTGAGGGACCGGGGACCGCCATGGAGCAGGTAAGGGCCTGGTGAGAGGTGCGCGCACAGCCGCACGGCCGCACGGCCGCACGCGCCGCCGGCTGCACTGGGGACCTAGACTAAGTGTATATTAGTGGAATGGGAGGATTATGGCAGTAGTTGCCATGTTAACGTTTACTCTCCCAAATGACATCATGAACAGAAGACGTTGCAACCTGCCGACGTACATTTCGCTGACCACATTATCAAGCAGTTTACACAGTTAAAACTGCGATTTGACAAGCAAGCCCAATTATTATTTGTAAACGAATATTCTTGGTACTTTCTGGATGTTATACATGTTTATCTTCTTAGACCAAATCTGTGCAATCTATACAGGGGCATTCAATCCTTTCAATGTAACTATCTATTTAAGTGGATAGGGTTTTTTTCAGGGTGACTGCACCTCTGTAGAAGCCAACCTGTGATTTAATGCATTTTGAATTTTCAATCTGCATTATTAGCCAAGCTCTAAATCAAGAGTCTTTTGTTCTGCAAATATAAATATTCA
>NW_027456186.1:0-23893 GCF_040206685.1 Ascaphus truei | reverse complement strand
GACCTAGTATATCGGGTTGATAAAAGGAAATCAGTTACAACTAAACAATTGTTGGTACCACGGACATTCCGTAACGTAGTATTACACCTCGCACATAGTCATCCATTGGGGGGACACCTAGGGGTGGAAAAGACAAAAGAAAAGGTTCTCCGAAGCTTCTATTGGCCTGGGGTTCTGGCAGAAATTACGAATTATTGTTCCTCATGCCCAGAATGTCAGATCACCGCCCCGTTCAAGGCGTACCGCAGTCCATTGGTACCCCTTCCCATAATAGAGGTACCATTTGACCGGATTGCTATGGATCTAGTAGGACCCCTAATAAAGTCTGCTAGGGGACATCAGCATATATTGGTAATATTAGATTATGCCACCCGATATCCGGAGGCAGTTCCCCTACGTAGCACCTCTGCTAAAAACATAGCAAAAGAGTTAGTAGTTCTGTTTTCCCGGGTCGGGATTCCTAAAGAGATTCTATCTGACCAGGGAACACCATTTATGTCCCAAGTAACAAAAGAGCTATGTAAACTCCTAAAAATCAAGCATCTCAGAACCTCAGTCTATCATCCACAAACAGATGGTTTAGTGGAAAGGTTCAATAAAACCTTAAAGAGCATGTTACGGCGGGCGGTTGATAAAGATGGGAAAAACTGGGATTGTTTGTTACCGTACCTGTTATTTGCCATTAGGGAAGTTCCCCAATCATCCACAGGCTTCTCCCCGTTTGAACTATTGTATGGCCGACACCCAAGGGGCTTACTGGATATAGCCAAAGAGACTTGGGAACACGAGGTTACCCCTTACAGAAGTGTAATAGAGCATGTTGCCCAGATGCAGGACCGCATTGCTGCAGTCCTACCCATAGTGAGGGAACACATGGAGAAAGCTCAAGAAGCACAGAGGAATACGTATAATAAGGGTGCTAGGGTCAGAATTTTTTTTCCAGGTGATAGGGTACTAGTTCTGGTTCCCACCGTGGAGAGTAAATTCCTTGCTAAATGGCATGGGCCATATGAGGTCTTGGAAAGAGTGGGAGAAGTAAATTATAAGGTAAGACAGCCAGGTAGGAGGAAACCTGAGCAAATTTACCATATAAACCTACTCAAGCCCTGGAAAGATAGAGAAGTCTTGTTAACCCTAGTACCCCCAGGTCCGTCAGAGAATCAAGAAACTGACCCAGAGGTTAGCATAGCTGAAACCCTGTCTGTTCATCAGAAACGAGAGGTTCAGAATTTAGTGAGAAGAAACAAAGAAATCTTCTCTATACGGCCAGGTAGAACTAGCGTAATTGAACATGACCTAGTCTCTGAACCGGGGGTTCGAGTTAACCTTAAACCGTACCGAATCCCAGAGGCCAAAAGAAAGGCTATAAGTTTAGAGGTTAAAAAAATGCTAAAACTAGGTGTAATTGAGGAATCCCAAAGTGGGTGGAACAGCCCTATAGTCTTAGTCCCAAAGCCAGATGGTACAACAAGGTTTTGTAATGACTACCGGAAACTAAACGCGGTGTCAAAATTTGATACTTATCCTATGCCCAGGGTAGATGAACTTGTAGAGAGACTGGGCAAAGCCCGATATCTCACAACCCTAGACCTAACAAAAGGGTACTGGCAGGTTCCCCTCACAGAAAGGGCAAAAGAAAAGACAGCCTTCTCAACCCCAGACGGCCTCTTTCAGTATAAGGTGTTGCCTTTTGGCTTACATGGAGCTCCCGCCACATTCCAAAGAATGATGGATAAAATTTTAAAACCACATGCTCGGTATGCTGCCGCCTACCTGGATGATGTGGTAATCCATAGTGAAGATTGGCAATCCCACCTTCCAAAGGTCCAAGCTGTGCTTGACGCAGTCCGGTCTGCTGGACTAACTGCTAACCCCGCTAAATGCACTATTGGTCTGGAGGAGGCCAAGTATCTGGGATATTCTATTGGCAGAGGTTTACTCAAACCCCAAACACTCAAAGTGGAGGCGATACAAAATTGGCCAAGGCCAGTTACAAAAAAACAAGTAAGGACCTTTTTGGGCTTAATTGGGTACTATAGAAGGTTTATTCCCAATTTTGCAACTAAGGCAACCCCACTAACTGACCTCACAAAAGCAAGAGGACCGCTAATGGTAAAGTGGTCCCCCGAAACCGAACAGGCCTTTAGAAGCCTGAAAGAAGCTCTCTGTGCCCAACCAGTGTTGGTCACACCTGACTTCTCCAAAGAGTTCGTAGTCCAAACCGACGCATCTGAGGTAGGGCTGGGGGCGGTACTCTCCCAGGAGTCTCAAGGTGAGGAGCACCCCATCCTTTATTTAAGTAGGAAACTAAATCCCCAGGAGAAAAATTACTCCATAGTAGAGAAAGAGTGTCTCGCAATAAAGTGGGCTGTAGAGACGCTCAAATACTACCTGTTGGGGAGAAAATTCCGGTTGGTCACAGATCATGCACCCCTTACCTGGATGTGTCAAAACAGGGAAAAGAATGCTAGAGTGACCAGGTGGTTCCTAAGCCTACAACCCTTTAAATTTTCTGTGGAACACAGGTCAGGGCACAAACATGGCAATGCTGACGGGTTGTCAAGGATGCACTCCCTAATATCCATGGTCGCTCATCCCTCGAGGTCTGAGCTGGGGGGGAGGATATGTGACAGAAACCAGGGGATGGTAATAAATTCCGTATATAGGGCTCCCAGGATACTAGACAGTTTCTATCCTGTTTGGCCTGGGAGTGCAGCCTTATAATACATACACTCCATCCCACAGTTTGGCAAGCGCTGGAACTGAGGGATGAGAGATCCAGACCAGAGTTTGTCTGCTGCCTGATTTCTGTCACCTGTCATGTTAATTAGGAATCAGGTATGAAAGACTGATTTCCTGTTTGCTCTGGTCTCCCCACAAGAGCCAGGAGGCTGGAAGGCTGCTGAACTACAGAGGGGAGAAGCCTCTTCCCCAAACAGGTTCAATCTTTCTGTTCATTTGTGTAAGACTGCAAAAGTACCATGTTTTGTTGTTGGAAGTGGAAAAGCCACTTCCAACCCTGAGTCAGGGATATCTAAGTTAAGTTATCGCTCAGGTGAGCAGCTTTTGTTTTGATCTGTTTTCTGTTGTATGCACTGTGGCAGTCTCAGTGCCTGGGACTGAATAAACCAGGCATAGCCTGTTTAAAGGAACAGTACGTGACGCCTCATCATTTAACCTACCCTAAAAGACCGTGTTCTAAACAGTCCCGGACAAACGACGGAGCCCCGGAGTAAGCCGTTTGTCACAACTGGTATTACCCCTTTGGACATGTATGTGTATACCGGTATTACCTCTCTGGGTGTGTATGTGTATACTGGTATTACCTCTCTGGGAGTGTATGTGTATACCGGTATTACCTCCCTGGGCGTGTATGTGCATACCGGTATTACCTCTCTCGGTGTATATGTGTATACCGGTATTACCTCTCTCGGTGTATATGTGTATACCAGTATTACCTCCCTGGGTGTGTATGTGTATACCGGTATATATTTCTCTGAGCAGGGAGAGAGCAGGGCTGTTGCTAGGGGGCTGGGCAGCTTCCTCCATCCTGATTGGTTGCTGCTGGGTAGTGCAGCCAATCAGGGGGGCGGTGTTAGGAGCCAGGGGGTGGGGCCAAGGAGAGGAGGAAACAGCATGGAGCCGAGAGAGTGTGTGTGTGTCGAGCGCATCGCACCTTTCACCATTGTGTCCAGTATTTTTGCAGATGCCACCTGGCAGCCCTAGATGTCACTGTGTGATCAGCGAGCGCTCGTACAGCCAGAGCCCCCCCTCCCCACATCTTTATTGTGTCTCTGATAAGGACAGTGACATAAGGGTAAAGAAAACTCTTGACTGACAAACACTTCTGCATTCAGCAGCCCCGAAGAAATTTAACTGGCAGACCAGGTGGGATTGCGCCTTTAAAAAGAGCCAATGTTAAAATACATTTAGAGTGTAAGCTCTTCGGATATGTGAACCAAGATCGAGCGCAAATACCGTATTTAAAGAAGATATCAAATAAATGAGTATAAATACTGCCCTGTAATGGGTGCTGCTCCTGAGATGGATGCAATCCAGATCCATAGAGACAGTGAAGGCAGAAGATCGGGTGTGCACTCACATCCAGGTAGGTATATGTACTAGAAACAGAAAAACCACACAATAGTGCCATGGAGTACAAGAAGGGGGGAAGTTCCACAATGATACACAGAAGTATCCTACTCACATTTATTATGAGTAGTAAGAGCCTTGCGGTTATTAGGAGCAACCAACTCAGGTCACAGTTCGCCAAGACGATGTAGAGGAGATATCCAAAATATGGAAGAGAGGACACAAGATATAGTGCAGATTGCTTTATAATAATATAAATATTTAACAAATCTGTAGCACGCACAAACATAGATGGGTTTTAAGCCGTGGGACCACCCTGGGTCAGACAGTGAGGGGACGTCCAACGCTCCTTTTCTCTCAGGAAAGCCTTGTGGCGGCCGTCCACAGCAGTTCCCCGATACAAGGAGTCAATCCTGGGTGGGCAATCCCTCACGGAACACCAATGCTCAGCACACCTCCTACATGTGTGGAGAGCCGCCCGACGCGTTTCGTTCGTGAGAACTTCTTCAATTGGGTATATGTCTGTAGTCCTCCATCTCTCTCTCCTATTTGTACTTTAGTTTTCGCACTTTTCCAAGACTCAGGGCGACGTCAAATAGGAGAGAGAGAGATGGGGGACTACAGACATATACCCCTTGAAGAAGTTCTCACGAACGAAATTCGTAGGGCGGCTCACCAAACATGTAGGAGGTGTGCTGAGCATTGGTGTTGTGTGAGGATTGCCCACCCAGGATTGACTCCTTGTATCATTGTGGAACTTTCCCCCCTTTTTGTACTCCATGGCACTATTGTGTGTTTTTTCTGTTTCTAATACATATACCTACCTGGATGTAGGGCGCACCCGATCTTCTGCCTTCATAAGCTCTTCGGAGCAGGGACTCCTTTTCCTAATGTTACTTTAATGTCTAAAGCTGTTATTCCTATTATGCCACGTGTGTTACTGCTGTAAAGCGCTACGTACATGGATAGCACTATATAAATAAAGATATAAATGGAGTATACTTGAGTGCTTAGTTGGGACACTTAGTTGGGACACTTTTCTTTTTCTTTTCGTTGTTATATTACTTCTAGTCCCTAGCACCGTTAGTGGTTATTATATTACTAATTTAAGTAGTCATTATTTGCTTAGTCTGTTGCAGGCACTTTGTCTTGTTGTAATAAAGATATACATACGGCAAGAAGTGGCATCATCTTAAACAATGGCAGGAAGTGACATAATGTTAAACAATGGCAGGAAGTGACATAATGTTAAACAATGGCTGGAAGTGACATCATGTTAAACAATGGTAGGAAGTGACATAATGTTAAACAATGGCAGGAAGTGACATCATGTTAAACAATGGTAGGAAGTGACATCATGTTAAACAATGGTAGAAAGTGACATAATACTTAAAAAAATACACAGGAAAGGAAGTGACCTAATACCATCATAATTAATTACAGAAACTGACTTAATACTATCAAATGATGCCAGGAAGTTATCTAATATCATGAACAATAACAGGAAGTGGCCTTATACTATACCTGTCAATTACGTCCAGGTTCCCTGTCATAATGATCCAATCCAGACATTCGTTAACGCTTACTCCGTTATACTAATGATTCGGACACAAGAACAAATGGGGAGCCAAAGCCAGGACTGGATCATTATCACACTGTAACCCTGGAGGTAGTTGGCAGGTATATCAAACTATCGTCACTGATGACAGGGGACGTAATACAAACATAACTGATAACAGGAAGTGATCCAATACTATCATGTTCAATTACAGGAAGTGACCTTATATGGTAACTGATGACATAATGTAACCTAATACTAACCTAGCTGACAGCAGGAAGTGATCTAATACTAACTTTGCTGACAACAGGAAGTGATCTAATACTAACATAGCTGACAGCAGGAAGTGATCTAATACTAACATAGCTGACATCAGGAAGTGATCTATACTAACATAGCTGACAGCAGGAAGTGATATAATACTAACATATCTGACAGCAGGAAGTGATCTAATACTAACATAGCCAATAGCAGGAAGTGATCTAATACTAACATAGCCGATAGCAGAAAGTGATCTAATACTAACATAGCCGATAGCAGGAAGTGATCTAATACTAACATAGCTGACAGCAGGAAGTGATCTAATACTAACATAGCCGATAGCAGGAAGTGATCTAATACTAACATAGCCGATAGCAGGAAGTGATCTAATACTAACATAGCCGATAGCAGGAAGTGATCTAATACTAACATAGCCAATAGCAGGAAGTGATCTAATACTAACATAGCCGATAGCAGGAAGTGATCTAATACTAACATAGCTGACAGCAGGAAGTGATCTAATACTAACATAGCTGATAGCAGGAAGTGATCTAATACTAACATAGCCGACAGCAGGAAGTGATCTAGTACTGTCTTAAACAATGACAGCCCCCCATGAAGTTACAACAAAGTGAGGGTCACGGTCACCACAAGTTAGAAACATACACAGGAGTGAAGATTCTTCTCTTGGAGCTCGTTGGTTGCTTGAGTTTGAGGGAAACTGTCCTTAATCCTGAGAAGAAGAAAGTGACAGAGAAGCACTGACCCTTTATCCCATCAAACACAACCCTGTAATTAGGTCGCTTTGCTCCTACGTGGGACTGACCCTTTATCCCATCAAACACAACCCTGTAATTAGGTCGCTTCGCTCCTACGTGGGACTGACCCTTTATCCCATCAAACACAACCCTGTAATTAGGTCGCTTCGCTCCTACGTGGGACTGACCCTTTAACCCATTAAACACGTCCCTGTCATTAGGTCACTTTACTCCTACGTGGGACTGACCCTTTATCCCATCAAACACAACCCTGTAATTAGGTCACTTTGCTCCTACGTAGGACTGACAGTTAAACCCATTAAACACGTCTCTGTTATTAGGTCAGTTTGCCCCTCCGTGGGACTGACCCTTTAACCCATTACACATGTCCCTGTCATTAGGTCACTGCTCCTACATGGGACTGTCCCTTTAACCCATTAAACACGTCCCTGTCATTAGGTCACTTTGCTCCTATGTGGGACTGACCCTTTTTTAACCCATTAAACACGTCCCTGTCATTGGTTCACTTTGCTCCTACGTGGGACTGACCCTTTAACCCATTAAACACGTCCCTGTCATTGGGTCACTTTGCTCCTACGTGGGACTGACCCTTTAACCCATTAAACACGTCACTAGTTCTGCAGGTTTCTTACCTGCTGAATGTGCCTGTGAGGGTCTCCATATTGTTTTCTGAGGGCTGAGAGAACTCAGGGTCCCCCCACCAGTCAGGAGGAGGTATGATGGGTACCGGGACTGCCGTGTCTTGGGAGTGCTTACTAATAAGTCTAATAGATAACAGTGGAACGGGAGAGGAGAGAGAATAGGTGTGTTTTTATTTTATATATTAAAATGTTTTACCAGGAATTAATTCATTGAGAGTTACCTCTCATTTTCAAGTATGTCCTGGGCACAGACATAATGACAACTTCTTCCCATTATGTGTTACACGCCATATTTACAGACATTTCATGAACAGTTAGAAAAAGTTATTGGCGTATGTAACAGTTACAGACCAGATTAAAACGAGAGACCGCTTGAGTTTTGAAAGAACTTAGACTGGTGGCGGCTGTGAGAGTCTCCGGTAGATTTTTCCAGCTGTGGGCTGCACGGTAAGAGAAGGAGGAGCGGCCAGATACTTTGTTGAACTTTGAGACCGTGAACAGTCTTTTGGAGTCAGATCTGAGACGATCAGTGCTGCGTGTGGTAGGGGTGAGGAGCTTGTTCAGATAGGCAGGAAACTTGCCCACAAAGTATTTGAAGTTAAGAGAGGAAAAATGGACTTTGCTCCTTGAGTCAAGTGACGGCCAATCTAATTCCTAGAGAATTTCGCAGTGATGTGTGTTGTAGTTACATTGGAGGACAAAGTGGCATATTGGGTTGTAGAGGGTGTCTAGTTTGCCAAGGTGAATTTGGGATGCTGTGCCATATACTATGTCCCCATAGTATATAATTAGCATATGCCAATTGATGACCATATTGCCATATTGATGACCCCTCTCTCCCTTGGGCTTCACGCTCTCGCTCTCAAACCTCTTCTTTGGCATTCAACAGTGGACTACAGCCAGCACCCACAAGGATGGCCACTACCTAGACCTGGTTTTCACTAAAAACTTCTCTCTCCGATTTCTCCTTTTCCCCTTTCCTCTCTCTGACCATTATCTCATCTTATTTTCTCTCTCTCACTTCTCCCCTTCTCCACCTCCATCTACCCCTCATTTCTTCAGAGACCTGTGCTCTATTGACCTACCAGCTTTTGATTCCACTTTACGCTCCTCCCTCTCCTCTCTCTGCTCTGCTCCAGACCCTGACAACCTGGTCAGGAACTACAACTTTGCCCTGTCCTCCTCTCTTGATCTACATGTCCCGCTTTCTCTCTGCTGTTCTTGCCCTTCTAACCCCAGACCCTCGCTAAATTCCCACACGCGCATGCTGCGTTCCTGCACTCATTCCTCTGAAAGCCTCTGGAGACTTCCTGTACTACAAATTTATGCTATCCTGTTTCAATTCTGCCCTCTCTCAAGCTAAACAAACCTACTTTTCTTCACTAATCAACATGCACAAGTCTAACCCACGCTGACTCTTCTCTCTCTTTGACTCCCTACTCAGACCACCCTCTGTGGCCTGTTTTTCTTCCCCATCTCACCTCAGGACTTTGCTGACTATTTAAAGGAAAAGGTGGAATCCACACAGCAACACATCCCCTCTGTATCCTCCTCCCATCCTACACCTCTTCCTAACTCTCCTCCTGCCTTCATCGACTCTTTTTCCGCTGTCACAGAGGTGGATATATTGTTGCTGATCTTCTTTTCTTCCTCTACCACTTGCCCTCTTGACCCCATTCCTTCCCATCTCCTAAACCTCTGGCTCCTACTATAATCCCTATGCTCACACACATTTTTAACTCCTCCCTCTACTCTGGTACAATTCCCTCCGCTTTCAAACATGCAAGTTATACCATTACTAAAAAACAGCAAGCTTGACCCTACCTGTCTTTCTAACTATCGTCCTGTCTCCCTCCTGCCTTTTGCCTCTAAACTACTAGAACGTCTTGTATTCTCTCGCTTGCTCCATTTTCTCACCACCTATTCTCTCCAAGACCCTCTACAATCTGGCTTCTGCACTGCTCACTCCACTGAAACAGCCCTCACTAAAATAACTAATGACCTTCATGCTGCCAAAGATAAAGGTCATTACACTCTCTTCATATTACTCAACCTCTCTGCAGCATTTGCTACTCTTCTCCTTCGCATTCTCCATACTCTTGGTATTCGTAACAAAATGCTATCCTGTATCTCCTCTTACCTCTCCCATCGTACTTTCAGTGACTCTTTTGCTAACACCTCCTCTATCGATCTCTCTGTGGGGGTACCCCAGGGCTCTGTCCTAGGACCTCCTCTCTTATCTCTTTACACACACTCTTTAGGTGACCTAATCACATCTCTTGGGTTCAAATATCACCTCTATGCTGATGACACACAAATGTACTTTTCAACCCTTGACCTTACACCTGCTGTACAGACCAAAGTTTCTGAATGTCTCTCTGCTATATCATCCTGGATGGCCCTCCGCCGACTTAAACGTAACATGTCAAAAACAGAGCTCCTCATACTTCCAGCAAAATTAGAATGATCAGAAGACCTGCCGCTCCTGACAAAAACTAAAACGCACCAGCAAAAATAGATAAAAAAAACCTTTATTGAACTACATAAAACAGATACTATCCTCAAACAAAAAAGAAACATCCTCCCACGCGTTTCAAGCAACAACTGCTCTTTAGTTGAAACGCGTGGGAGGATGTCTCTTTTTTGTTTGAGGATAGTATCTGTTTTATATAGTTCAATAAAGGTTTTTTTTTATCTATTTTTGCTGGTGCGTTTTAGTTTTTGTCAGGAGCGGCAGGTCTTCTGATCATTCTATTTTTGCTGTGCTTTATCGATCGGAGAGACGCCAAGGAGGGACACTGAACACCTAGCCAGGTGCACCGCAAAGCCAGGAGTGAAGGGGGACGGTAGCAATCGTGAGTACAGGATACACTCCATACCGGTTAGCCTCAGGAATAGGGTACTAATTGCAGCGGATTTGCCGGGGATGATTGTCTCTCCTCTGGCTGGATTGTCGGACAGTGCGGGTCTGCACCCATTCCACCCCCACACCTACCTCCTTACTAGGCACACTACAACCCCATATATGTTCCGCTTTTAACCTATATTATCGTAGATCTGGCAGTGTTTGCCGTTTGTTGCCAGTGGGCCCTTTAGAGTTCATAGACGGGTTTTTTGCTTCTCCTCATATTTCCTCCCAATCCTGGCCCTACTACCTCCTTCCACGTTACTGTTGGAAGTACTATCATACACCCAGTAGCACAAGCACGCTGCCTAGGAGTCAGAGTCCTCTCTCACATTCTTATCTAACATTCAAAATGTAGCTAAAACCTCAATATAACAAAGATACGCCCTTTCCTCTGTTGCTTGGCTGCTAAAACTCTGACTCAGGCCCTCATTCTCTCCCGTCTTGATTACTGTAACCTCCTGCTGTCCGGCCTTCCTGCCTCTCACCTGTCTCCCCTACAATCTATCCTAAACGCTGCTGCCAGAATCACTCTACTCTTACCTAAATCTGTCTCAGCATCTCCCCTGCTGAAATCCCTCTCCTGGGTTCCTATCAAATCCCGCATCACACACTCAATTCTCCGCCTCACTTTTAAAGCTTTACACTCTTCTGCCCCTCCCTACATCTCAGCCCTAATTTCTCTCTCTGCACCGTCCCGACTCTTGCGTTCCGCTCAAAGATGTCTTCTCTCTACCCCCTTTTGTATCTAATGCCCTCTCCCGCCTTAAACCTTTCTCACTGACTGCCCCGCACCTCTGGAATGCCCTTTCCCTCAATATCCAACTGGCACCCTCTCTATCCACCTTTAAGACCCATCTTAAAACTCACCTCCTTAAAGAAGCATATGGGAAGCTCCGTGGCTAATAATATACACCTCATACATAAAGCTTGGCCCCTTGCAGATGCACTTACCAAAATGCCCTCCTATTGTCTCTGTATGTTCCTCCTACTTACCAATTAGATTGTAAGCTCCTCGGAGCAGGGACTCCTTTTCCGAAATTTCACTTTTATGTCTGTAGCACCTCTTCCCATTATGTGTAATTTGTATTATTTGGTATTTCTATGATTGTCACGAGTATTACTGCTGTGAAGCGTGATGTACATTAATGGCGCTATATAAATAAAGATATACATACATATGCATTTCCTGACCATGAGACTTAGGGAGGGTTTGTTCCTATATAGTACACCTAGTTTGGCATAGGTTTTGGATGTCAGGGTATCAATGTGCAACCCAAATGTTAAATGGGGTCAAACCATATGCCCAGATATTGTAAACTAGTAAAAGGGGCTAGGACAGTATTAGCGTTGGTTCTGATCTGGAGCTCAGTCATTGGAAGCTTTAGAAATGTAGCCTTGGTCCCAAATACCATTATTACAGTCTTGTCAGTGTTTAAAAATAGTTGTTTTGGGAAATCCATTTTTAAAGTCTCAAAAAATAAGATTGAAGTACTTCTCAGAGAGGCTAGGGCTGTGTGCATATAAGGTTGTGTCATCCGGGGTCAGATAGATAAACATATAGACAGACAGAGATATATATCTATATCTATATATATCTATATACATACATACTGACTGACTGACCTGTTTTGGATGTTGTCAACATGTTGAGTCTGAAAAATACAGCAACATCTCAGTAAATAGATTATTAGAATATAACACATTCATTCTAGATCGAAATGGAGACTGCCACTGTACATGCGCTGTGTATACATGTCGTGGTGTAGTAGTGTGTGTGAGGGGGAGGCTGGCACTGCCGCTGCCCGTGCTGTACCTGTGCTGTGTATACATGTCGTGGTGTAGTAGTGTGTGTGAGGGGGAGGCTGGCACTGCCGCTGCCCGCGCTGTACCTGTGCTGTGTATACATGTCGTGGTGTAGTAGTGTGTGTGAGGGGGAGGCTGGAACTGCTGCTGCCCGCGCTGTACCTGTGCTGTCTATACATGTTATGGTGTAGTAGTGTGTGTGAGGGGGATGCTGGTGCTGCCCGTGCTGTGTATACATGTCATGGTGTAGTACTGTGTGTGAGGGGGATGCTGGTGCTGCCCGTGCTGTACCTGTGCTGTGTATACATGTCGTGGTGTAGTAGTGTGTGTGAGGGGGAGGCTGGCACTGCTGCTGCCCGCGCTGTACCTGTGCTGTCTATACATGTCATGGTGTAGTAGTGTGTGGGGAGGCTGGCACTGCCACTGCCCGCACTGTACCTGTGCTGTGTATACATGTCATGTGTAACTGTGTGTGTGTGAAGGAGAAAGAACAGGCACTTGAGCTGGGCCTCCCTCACCTTCCCTTGCAGAATTCTTCCCCTGCGCCCGCTCTCGTCCTCCCTGTCTCTTCCTATCTTCACAAACTGACTTCCACCTTTGGCCATCTCCCTCCCCTTCAATGTTCCGTGTGGGCCGCAAGCTTTGGGCTTCGTTGCTTGGTTGTTGCCTGTGGTAGAGCCAGATCTCGGGACTACTCGTCCTCCCCTCTGCCGGGCCGATGAGGAGCCAGAGTCAGGACTGGTACTCATCTCCCTGCTTCTCCATGACCCAGGACTCCCCGTCCTTGCATCCAGCTCCGACTTCGGCCCGGGCTCAATCTTGCCCTTCCCCTTCCTCCTCAGCTCTTGACGTTCCACAACAGAGACCCCCTGGCTCCTTTTCCCTCTGGAGCTTGAGCTATCCGTGCTGGAGTTTTTCCTTGGTTCCCGTGAGCCCACAGACTGTCCCTCCTTCACTCCCAGAGAGCTGAGGTTGGAGGGGCTCATTACCTGGACGGTTATTTCATTCAGGAACTGTGAGAACCTCTGCTTTTCCTCTAAGACCTTCCCCTTGGGCACCTCCCGACCCTTCCTCATTCCCTTTTCCGCCAGCGCCTCCATGGACTTGGCTCTACGGCCTCCATCCATTTTAATCCCCATTCTTACTCTTCCACTGCCCTCCTTGAGCCCCATGACTTTGCCATGTCCCGGGTCCTTCTTCAGCTTGGCCGATCCGACCCCACAACGCCCCAAATTGATTCTCTCCGTGCTCCGGCACTCCACTCTCCTCGGTCCCGGAGCCCCCCATTCCTTGCCCGCGAGCCCTCTCATTCTCTCACCGTCCCGCCCTCTCCCTGCCGAGAGGTCGTTGCAGGAGCGGGAGTGAAGCACCTGAGAGTGGAACTCTGAAGAACCCGCCCGGTCTCCGAAGTTGGATTCCGAAGACCAGGGTGAGGAAGAAGAAGAGAAAGACTCTGTGTAATATGGATCTCGTGCTCCATCCCTACTCCCTCCCTCCTTTCCTCTGCTCTTTACAGATCCGCAGATGGCAGAACGGGGCAACGGTGTAAAGAACTTCTCCAAGACCTTCAATTTTCCAGCTGCCACCTCACCGCCCTGATCCTCCCAGGAGGCTCTTGCTTCCGACAGTCGGTTTCTCCTAGCCTCTCTCTGACCATTCATCTCGGAAGGACACCTCAGACTTCTCTCTTTTCGACTGTGCACCTAGCAGAGATCAGAACTGTCCCTCCTCTAGAGAAGCTGGTTATGAACCAACGAGGGAAGTAAAACCCACTGACGTAGAGAACGGAGCTCAGTAAAGCTCAGGACACACGGGTGGAAAATCTGCCCCAACACATATTGAAGACTATTGACTGGCTCAGATTATAGACCTCCAGGCGCAGCAAAGCCAAGCTAGAAATCCATTGTGCTGACACAAGAGGCAGGAGATGCTGTGGGCTGTGAATAACCAATGTGGCATTTAATCAATTCCCCACACAGCGTGAATGTAAATATGTATAAAATAATCCAGGTTATTGAGTTGTGTGCAGAACAAGGCACATTTATATAATGCCTGGCATTGTTACATTGTGGTGTGTTCACTGTAGATGTATAGAGATACTCAGCATCATTATACAGTGCAGCATGTTATCAGTGCATTGAAATATTCATCATCACCATACTGCACTATGATCATTATCAGTGTATAGAGATACTGATCACCATTATACAGCGTGGCGTGTTCATTAACAGTGTATAGAGATACTCAGCATCAGTGTACAGAGTTGTGTGCTTCCTATCAGCGTATTTATACAGTGGCGTGTGCTCATTATCAGTTCAGATACTCGGCACCATTATACAGCATAGTGTACTCTGCACTACCATCGAGCGTGGCATGTTTATTATAAGCATATAGATATTCAGCACAACGTCTTAATTATCACCGTATAGAGATATTAGGCATCATTATACAGCATAGTGTACTCTTCTGCACTGCGTGGTAATTATCAGTGTATAGCGATACTAGGCATCATTATACAGCAGTGTACTCATCTGCACTGCGTGGTAATTATCAGTGTATAGAGATACTAGGCATCATTATACAGCATAGTGTACTCTTCTGCACTGCGTGTTACTTATCAGTGTATAGAGATACTAGGCATTATTATACAGCATAGTGTACTCTTCTGCACTGCGTGTTAATTATCAGTGTATAGAGATATTAGGCATCATTATACAGCATAGTGTACTCTTCTGCACTGCGTGGTAATTATCAGTGTATAGCGATACTAGGCATCATTATACAGCATAGTGTACTCTTCTGCACTGCGTGTTACTTATCAGTCTATAGAGATATTTGGCATCATTATACAGCATAGTGTACTCTTCTGCACTGCGTGTTACTTATCAGTGTATAGCGATACTAGGCATCATTATACAGCATAGTGTACTCTTCTGCACTGCGTGTTAATTATCAGTGTATAGAGATACTAGGCATCATTATACAGCATAGTGTACTCTTCTGCACTGCGTGTTAATTATCAGTGTATAGAGATACTAGGCATCATTATACAGCATAGTGTACTCTTCTGCACCGCGTGGTAATTATCAGTGTATAGAGATACTAGGCATCATTATACAGCATAGTGTACTCTTCTGCACTGCGTGTTACTTATCAGTGTATAGAGATACTAGGCATCATTATACAGCATAGTGTACTCTTCTGCACTGCGTGTTACTTATCAGTGTATAGAGATACTAGGCATCATTATACAGCATAGTGTACTCTTCTGCACTGCGTGTTAATTATCAGTGTATAGAGATACTAGGCATCATTATACAGCATAGTGTACTCTTCTGCATTACGTGGTAATTATCAGTGTATAGCGATACTAGGCATCATTATACAGCATAGTGTACTCTTCTGCACTGCGTGTTACTTATCAGTGTATAGAGATACTAGGCATCATTATACAGCATAGTGTACTCTTCTGCACTGCGTGTTACTTATCAGTGTATAGAGATACTAGGCATCATTATACAGCATAGTGTACTCTTCTGCACTGCGTGTTACTTATCAGTGTATAGCGATACTAGGCATCATTATACAGCATAGTGTACTCTTCTGCACTGCGTGTTACTTATCAGTGTATAGAGATACTAGGCATCATTATACAGCATAGTGTACTCTTCTGCACCGCGTGTTACTTATCAGTGTATAGAGATACTAGGCATCATTATACAGCATAGTGTACTCTTCTGCATTACGTGTTAATTATCACTGTATAGAGATATTAGGCATCATTATACAGCATAGTGTACTCTTCTGCACTGCGTGTTACTTATCAGTGTATAGCGATACTAGGCATCATTATACAGCATAGTGTACTCTTCTGCATTACCTGTTAATTATCAGTGTATAGAGATATTAGGCATCATTATACAGCATAGTGTACTCTTCTGCACTGCGTGTTACTTATCAGTGTATAGCGATACTAGGCATCATTATACAGCATAGTGTACTCTTCTGCATTACCTGTTAATTATCAGTGTATAGAGATACTAGGCATCATTATACAGCATAGTGTACTCTTCTGCACCGCGTGTTACTTATCAGTGTATAGAGATACTAGGCATCATTATACAGCATAGTGTACTCTTCTGCATTACGTGTTAATTATCACTGTATAGAGATATTAGGCATCATTATACAGCATAGTGTACTCTTCTGCACTGCGTGTTACTTATCAGTGTATAGCGATACTAGGCATCATTATACAGCATAGTGTACTCTTCTGCATTACCTGTTAATTATCAGTGTATAGAGATATTAGGCATCATTATACAGCATAGTGTACTCTTCTGCACTGCGTGTTACTTATCAGTGTATAGCGATACTAGGCATCATTATACAGCATAGTGTACTCTTCTGCACTGCGTGTTAATTATCACTGTATAGAGATATTAGGCATCATTATACAGCATAGTGTACTCTTCTGCATTACGTGTTAATTATCACTGTATAGAGATATTAGGCATCATTATACAGCATAGTGTACTCTTCTGCACTGCGTGTTACTTATCAGTGTATAGAGATACTAGGCATCATTATACAGCATAGTGTACTCTTCTGCACCGCGTGTTAATTATCAGTGTATAGAGATATTAGGCATCATTATACAGCATAGTGTACTCTTCTGCATTACCTGTTAATTATCAGTGTATAGAGATACTAGGCATCATTATACAGCATAGTGTACTCTTCTGCACTGCGTGTTACTTATCAGTGTATAGCGATACTAGGCATCATTATACAGCATAGTGTACTCTTCTGCACTGCGTGTTACTTATCAGTGTATAGCGATACTAGGCATCATTATACAGCATAGTGTACTCTTCTGCACTGCGTGTTACTTATCAGTGTATAGCGATACTAGGCATCATTATACAGCATAGTGTACTCTTCTGCACTGCGTGTTACTTATCAGTGTATAGAGATATTAGGCATCATTATACAGCATAGTGTACTCTTCTGCACTGCGTGTTAATTATCGGTGTATAGAGATACTAGGCATCATTATACAGCATAGTGTACTCTTCTGCACTGCGTGTTAATTATCAGTGTATAGCGATACTAGGCATCATTATACAGCATAGTGTACTCTTCTGCATTACGTGTTAATTATCACTGTATAGAGATATTAGGCATCATTATACAGCATAGTGTACTCTTCTGCACCGCGTGTTAATTATCAGTGTATAGCGATACTAGGCATCATTATACAGCATAGTGTACTCTTCTGCACTGCGTGTTACTTATCAGTGTATAGCGATACTAGGCATCATTATACAGCATAGTGTACTCTTCTGCATTACCTGTTAATTATCAGTGTATAGAGATACTAGGCATCATTATACAGCATAGTGTACTCTTCTGCACTGCGTGTTACTTATCAGTGTATAGAGATACTAGGCATCATTATACAGCATAGTGTACTCTTCTGCACTGCGTGTTAATTATCAGTGTATAGAGATACTAGGCATCATTATACAGCATAGTGTACTCTTCTGCACTGCGTGTTACTTATCAGTGTATAGAGATACTAGGCATCATTATACAGCATAGTGTACTCTTCTGCTTTGCGTGGTAATTATCAGTGTATAGAGATACTAGGCATCATTATACAGCATAGTGTACTCTTCTGCACTGCGTGTTAATTATCAGTGTATAGAGATACTAGGCATCATTATACAGCATAGTGTACTCTTCTGCACTGCGTGTTACTTATCAGTGTATAGCGATACTAGGCATCATTATACAGCATAGTGTACTCTTCTGAACTGCGTGTTACTTATCAGTGTATAGAGATACTAGGCATCATTATACAGCATAGTGTACTCTTCTGCACTGCGTGTTACTTATCACTGTATAGCGATACTAGGCATCATTATACAGCATAGTGTACTCTTCTGCATTACGTGTTAATTATCACTGTATAGAGATATTAGGCATCATTATACAGCATAGTGTACTCTTCTGCATTACCTGTTAATTATCAGTGTATAGAGATACTAGGCATCATTATACAGCATAGTGTACTCTTCTGCACTGCGTGTTAATTATCAGTGTATAGAGATACTAGGCATCATTATACAGCATAGTGTACTCTTCTGCACTGCGTGTTACTTATCAGTGTATAGAGATACTAGGCATCATTATACAGCATAGTGTACTCTTCTGCACTGCGTGTTACTTATCAGTGTATAGCGATACTAGGCATCATTATACAGCATAGTGTACTCTTCTGCACTGCGTGTTACTTATCAGTGTATAGAGATACTAGGCATCATTATACAGCATAGTGTACTCTTCTGCATTGCGTGGTAATTATCAGTGTATAGAGATACTAGGCATCATTATACAGCATAGTGTACTCTTCTGCATTGCGTGGTAATTATCAGTGTATAGAGATACTAGGCATCATTATACAGCATAGTGTACTCTTCTGCACTGCGTGGTAATTATCAGTGTATAGAGATACTAGGCATCATTATACAGCATAGTGTACTCTTCTGCACTGCGTGTTACTTATCAGTGTATAGAGATACTAGGCATCATTATACAGCATAGTGTACTCTTCTGCACCGCGTGTTACTTATCAGTGTATAGAGATACTAGGCATCATTATACAGCATAGTGTACTCTTCTGCACTGCGTGTTACTTATCAGTGTATAGAGATACTAGGCATCATTATACAGCATAGTGTACTCTTCTGCACTGCGTGTTACTTATCAGTGTATAGAGATACTAGGCATCATTATACAGCATAGTGTACTCTTCTGCACTGCGTGTTACTTATCAGTGTATAGCGATACTAGGCATCATTATACAGCATAGTGTACTCTTCTGCACTGCGTGTTAATTATCAGTGTATAGAGATACTAGGCATCATTATACAGCATAGTGTACTCTTCTGCACCGCGTGTTAATTATCAGTGTATAGAGATATTAGGCATCATTATACAGCATAGTGTACTCTTCTGCACTGCGTGTTACTTATCAGTGTATAGAGATACTAGGCATCATTATACAGCATAGTGTACTCTTCTGCACTGCGTGTTACTTATCAGTGTATAGAGATACTAGGCATCATTATACAGCATAGTGTACTCTTCTGCACTGCGTGTTACTTATCAGTGTATAGCGATACTAGGCATCATTATACAGCATAGTGTACTCTTCTGCACTGCATGGTAATTATCAGTGTATAGAGATACTAGGCATCATTATACAGCATAGTATACTCTTCTGCACTGCGTGTTAATTATCGGTGTATAGAGATACTAGGCATCATTATACAGCATAGTGTACTCTTCTGCACTGCGTGTTAATTATCAGTGTATAGAGATACTAGGCATCATTATACAGCATAGTGTACTCTTCTGCACTGCGTGTTACTTATCAGTGTATAGAGATACTAGGCATCATTATACAGCATAGTGTACTCTTCTGCACTGCGTGTTACTTATCAGTGTATAGAGATATTAGGCATCATTATACAGCATAGTGTACTCTTCTGCACTGCGTGTTACTTATCAGTGTATAGCGATACTAGGCATCATTATACAGCATAGTGTACTCTTCTGCACTGCGTGTTAATTATCAGTGTATAGAGATACTAGGCATCATTATACAGCATAGTGTACTCTTCTGCACCGCGTGTTAATTATCAGTGTATAGAGATATTAGGCATCATTATACAGCATAGTGTACTCTTCTGCACCGCGTGTTACTTATCAGTGTATAGAGATACTAGGCATCATTATACAGCATAGTGTACTCTTCTGCACTGCGTGTTAATTATCAGTGTATAGAGATACTAGGCATCATTATACAGCATAGTGTACTCTTCTGCACTGCGTGTTACTTATCAGTGTATAGAGATACTAGGCATCATTATACAGCATAGTGTACTCTTCTGCACTGCGTGTTACTTATCAGTGTATAGCGATACTAGGCATCATTATACAGCATAGTGTACTCTTCTGCACTGCGTGGTAATTATCAGTGTATAGAGATACTAGGCATCATTATACAGCATAGTGTACTCTTCTGCACTGCGTGTTACTTATCAGTGTATAGCGATACTAGGCATCATTATACAGCATAGTGTACTCTTCTGCATTACGTGTTAATTATCACTGTATAGAGATACTAGGCATCATTATACAGCATAGTGTACTCTTCTGCACCGCGTGTTAATTATCACTGTATAGAGATATTAGGCATCATTATACAGCATAGTGTACTCTTCTGCATTACCTGTTAATTATCAGTGTATAGAGATATTAGGCATCATTATACAGCATAGTGTACTCTTCTGCATTACCTGTTAATTATCAGTGTATAGAGATACTAGGCATCATTATACAGCATAGTGTACTCTTCTGCACTGCGTGTTACTTATCAGTGTATAGAGATACTAGGCATCATTATACAGCATAGTGTACTCTTCTGCACTGCGTGTTAATTATCAGTGTATAGAGATACTAGGCATCATTATACAGCATAGTGTACTCTTCTGCACTGCGTGTTACTTATCAGTGTATAGAGATACTAGGCATCATTATACAGCATAGTGTACTCTTCTGCACTGCGTGGTAATTATCAGTGTATAGAGATACTAGGCATCATTATACAGCATAGTGTACTCTTCTGCACTGCGTGTTACTTATCAGTGTATAGAGATACTAGGCATCATTATACAGCATAGTGTACTCTTCTGCACTGCGTGTTACTTATCAGTGTATAGAGATACTAGGCATCATTATACAGCATAGTGTACTCTTCTGCAATGCGTGTTACTTATCAGTGTATAGAGATACTAGGCATCATTATACAGCATAGTGTACTCTTCTGCATTGCGTGGTAATTATCAGTGTATAGAGATACTAGGCATCATTATACAGCATAGTGTACTCTTCTGCACTGCGTGGTAATTATCAGTGTATAGAGATACTAGGCATCATTATACAGCATAGTGTACTCTTCTGCACTGCGTGTTACTTATCAGTGTATAGAGATACTAGGCATCATTATAGAGCATAGTGTACTCTTCTGCACTGCGTGTTACTTATCAGTGTATAGCGATACTAGGCATCATTATACAGCATAGTGTACTCTTCTGCACTGCATGGTAATTATCAGTGTATAGAGATACTAGGCATCATTATACAGCATAGTGTACTCTTCTGCACTGCGTGTTACTTATCAGTGTATAGAGATACTAGGCATCATTATACAGCATAGTGTACTCTTCTGCACTGCGTGTTACTTATCAGTGTATAGCGATACTAGGCATCATTATACAGCATAGTGTACTCTTCTGCACTGCGTGTTAATTATCGGTGTATAGAGATACTAGGCATCATTATACAGCATAGTGTACTCTTCTGCACTGCGTGTTAATTATCAGTGTATAGAGATACTAGGCATCATTATACAGCATAGTGTACTCTTCTGCACTGCGTGTTACTTATCAGTGTATAGAGATACTAGGCATCATTATACAGCATAGTGTACTCTTCTGCACTGCGTGTTACTTATCAGTGTATAGAGATACTAGGCATCATTATACAGCATAGTGTACTCTTCTGCACTGCGTGTTACTTATCAGTGTATAGCGATACTAGGCATCATTATACAGCATAGTGTACTCTTCTGCACTGCATGGTAATTATCAGTGTATAGAGATACTAGGCATCATTATACAGCATAGTGTACTCTTCTGCACTGCGTGTTAATTATCGGTGTATAGAGATACTAGGCATCATTATACAGCATAGTGTACTCTTCTGCACTGCGTGTTACTTATCAGTGTATAGCGATACTAGGCATCATTATACAGCATAGTGTACTCTTCTGCACTGCGTGTTACTTATCAGTGTATAGCGATACTAGGCATCATTATACAGCATAGTGTACTCTTCTGCACTGCGTGTTACTTATCAGTGTATAGAGATATTAGGCATCATTATACAGCATAGTGTACTCTTCTGCACTGCGTGTTAATTATCAGTGTATAGCGATACTAGGCATCATTATACAGCATAGTGTACTCTTCTGCATTACGTGTTAATTATCACTGTATAGAGATATTAGGCATCATTATACAGCATAGTGTACTCTTCTGCACTGCGTGTTACTTATCAGTGTATAGCGATACTAGGCATCATTATACAGCATAGTGTACTCTTCTGCATTACCTGTTAATTATCAGTGTATAGAGATACTAGGCATCATTATACAGCATAGTGTACTCTTCTGCACTGCGTGTTACTTATCAGTGTATAGAGATACTAGGCATCATTATACAGCATAGTGTACTCTTCTGCACTGCGTGTTAATTATCAGTGTATAGAGATACTAGGCATCATTATACAGCATAGTGTACTCTTCTGCACTGCGTGTTACTTATCAGTGTATAGAGATACTAGGCATCATTATACAGCATAGTGTACTCTTCTGCTTTGCGTGGTAATTATCAGTGTATAGAGATACTAGGCATCATTATACAGCATAGTGTACTCTTCTGCACTGCGTGTTAATTATCAGTGTATAGAGATACTAGGCATCATTATACAGCATAGTGTACTCTTCTGCACTGCGTGTTACTTATCAGTGTATAGCGATACTAGGCATCATTATACAGCATAGTGTACTCTTCTGAACTGCGTGTTACTTATCAGTGTATAGAGATACTAGGCATCATTATACAGCATAGTGTACTCTTCTGCACTGCGTGTTACTTATCACTGTATAGCGATACTAGGCATCATTATACAGCATAGTGTACTCTTCTGCATTACGTGTTAATTATCACTGTATAGAGATATTAGGCATCATTATACAGCATAGTGTACTCTTCTGCATTACCTGTTAATTATCAGTGTATAGAGATACTAGGCATCATTATACAGCATAGTGTACTCTTCTGCACTGCGTGTTAATTATCAGTGTATAGAGATACTAGGCATCATTATACAGCATAGTGTACTCTTCTGCACTGCGTGTTACTTATCAGTGTATAGAGATACTAGGCATCATTATACAGCATAGTGTACTCTTCTGCACTGCGTGTTACTTATCAGTGTATAGCGATACTAGGCATCATTATACAGCATAGTGTACTCTTCTGCACTGCGTGTTACTTATCAGTGTATAGAGATACTAGGCATCATTATACAGCATAGTGTACTCTTCTGCATTGCGTGGTAATTATCAGTGTATAGAGATACTAGGCATCATTATACAGCATAGTGTACTCTTCTGCATTGCGTGGTAATTATCAGTGTATAGAGATACTAGGCATCATTATACAGCATAGTGTACTCTTCTGCACTGCGTGGTAATTATCAGTGTATAGAGATACTAGGCATCATTATACAGCATAGTGTACTCTTCTGCACTGCGTGTTACTTATCAGTGTATAGAGATACTAGGCATCATTATACAGCATAGTGTACTCTTCTGCACCGCGTGTTACTTATCAGTGTATAGAGATACTAGGCATCATTATACAGCATAGTGTACTCTTCTGCACTGCGTGTTACTTATCAGTGTATAGAGATACTAGGCATCATTATACAGCATAGTGTACTCTTCTGCACTGCGTGTTACTTATCAGTGTATAGAGATACTAGGCATCATTATACAGCATAGTGTACTCTTCTGCACTGCGTGTTACTTATCAGTGTATAGCGATACTAGGCATCATTATACAGCATAGTGTACTCTTCTGCACTGCGTGTTAATTATCAGTGTATAGAGATACTAGGCATCATTATACAGCATAGTGTACTCTTCTGCACC
>NW_027456185.1:0-23918 GCF_040206685.1 Ascaphus truei | reverse complement strand
CAGACTGACTGGTGACTGCTGTTTGCCAGACTGACTGGTGACTGCTGTTTGCCAGACTGACTGGTGACTGCTGTTTGCCAGACTGACTGGTGACTGCTGTTTGCCAGACTGACTGGTGACTGCTGTTTGCCAGACTGACTGGTGACTGCTGTTTGCCAGACTGACTGGTGACTGGTGTTTGCCAGACTGACTGGTGACTGGTGTTTGCCAGACTGACTGGTGACTGCTGTTTGCCAGACTGACTGGTGACTGGTGTTTGCCAGACTGACTGGTGACTGGTGTTTGCCAGACTGACTGCTGTTTGCCAGACTGACTGCTGTTTGCCAGACTGACTGCTGTTTGCCAGACTGACTGCTGTTTGCCAGACTGACTGCTGTTTGCCAGACAGACTGCTGTTTGCCAGACAGACTGCTGTTTGCCAGACAGACTGCTGTTTGCCAGACAGACTGCTGTTTGCCAGACTGACTGGTGACTGCTGTTTGCCAGACTGACTGGTGACTGCTGTTTGCCAGACTGACTGGTGACTGCTGTTTGCCAGACTGACTGGTGACTGCTGTTTGCCAGACTGACTGGTGACTGCTGTTTGCCAGACTGACTGGTGACTGCTGTTTGCCAGACTGACTGGTGACTGCTGTTTGCCAGACTGACTGGTGACTGCTGTTTGCCAGACTGACTGGTGACTGCTGTTTGCCAGACTGACTGGTGACTGCTGTTTGCCAGACTGACTGGTGACTGCTGTTTGCCAGACTGACTGGTGACTGCTGTTTGCCAGACTGACTGGTGACTGCTGTTTGCCAGACTGACTGGTGACTGCTGTTTGCCAGACTGACTGGTGACTGCTGTTTGCCAGACTGACTGGTGACTGCTGTTTGCCAGACTGACTGCTGTTTGCCAGACAGACTGCTGTTTGCCAGACAGACTGCTGTTTGCCAGACAGACTGCTGTTTGCCAGACAGACTGCTGTTTGCCAGACAGACTGCTGTTTGCCAGACAGACTGCTGTTTGCCAGACAGACTGCTGTTTGCCAGACAGACTGCTGTTTGCCAGACAGACTGCTGTTTGCCAGACAGACTGCTGTTTGCCAGACAGACTGCTGTTTGCCAGACAGACTGCTGTTTGCCAGACAGACTGCTGTTTGCCAGACAGACTGCTGTTTGCCAGACAGACTGCTGTTTGCCAGACTGACTGCTGTTTGCCAGACTGACTGGTGACTGCTGTTTGCCAGACTGACTGGTGACTGCTGTTTGCCAGACTGACTGGTGACTGCTGTTTGCCAGACTGACTGGTGACTGCTGTTTGCCAGACTGACTGGTGACTGCTGTTTGCCAGACTGACTGGTGACTGCTGTTTGCCAGACTGACTGGTGACTGCTGTTTGCCAGACTGACTGGTGACTGCTGTTTGCCAGACTGACTGGTGACTGCTGTTTGCCAGACTGACTGGTGACTGCTGTTTGCCAGACTGACTGCTGTTTGCCAGACTGACTGCTGTTTGCCAGACTGACTGCTGTTTGCCAGACTGACTGCTGTTTGCCAGACAGACTGCTGTTTGCCAGACAGACTGCTGTTTGCCAGACAGACTGCTGTTTGCCAGACTGACTGGTGACTGCTGTTTGCCAGACTGACTGGTGACTGCTGTTTGCCAGACTGACTGGTGACTGCTGTTTGCCAGACTGACTGCTGTTTGCCAGACAGACTGCTGTTTGCCAGACAGACTGCTGTTTGCCAGACAGACTGCTGTTTGCCAGACTGACTGGTGACTGCTGTTTGCCAGACTGACTGGTGACTGCTGTTTGCCAGACTGACTGGTGACTGCTGTTTGCCAGACTGACTGGTGACTGCTGTTTGCCAGACTGACTGGTGACTGCTGTTTGCCAGACTGACTGGTGACTGCTGTTTGCCAGACTGACTGGTGACTGCTGTTTGCCAGACTGACTGGTGACTGCTGTTTGCCAGACTGACTGGTGACTGGTGTTTGCCAGACTGACTGCTGTTTGCCAGACTGACTGCTGTTTGCCAGACTGACTGCTGTTTGCCAGACTGACTGCTGTTTGCCAGACAGACTGCTGTTTGCCAGACAGACTGCTGTTTGCCAGACAGACTGCTGTTTGCCAGACAGACTGCTGTTTGCCAGACTGACTGGTGACTGCTGTTTGCCAGACTGACTGGTGACTGGTGTTGGCCAGACTGACTGGTGACTGGTGTTTGCCAGACTGACTGGTGACTGCTGTTTGCCAGACTGACTGGTGACTGGTGTTTGCCAGACTGACTGGTGACTGGTGTTTGCCAGACTGACTGGTGACTGGTGTTTGCCAGACTGACTGGTGACTGGTGTTTGCCAGACTGACTGCTGTTTGCCAGACTGACTGCTGTTTGCCAGACTGACTGCTGTTTGCCAGACTGACTGCTGTTTGCCAGACTGACTGCTGTTTGCCAGACTGACTGCTGTTTGCCAGACAGACTGCTGTTTGCCAGACAGACTGCTGTTTGCCAGACTGACTGGTGACTGCTGTTTGCCAGACTGACTGGTGACTGGTGTTGGCCAGACTGACTGGTGACTGGTGTTTGCCAGACTGACTGGTGACTGCTGTTTGCCAGACTGACTGGTGACTGGTGTTTGCCAGACTGACTGGTGACTGGTGTTTGCCAGACTGACTGGTGACTGGTGTTTGCCAGACTGACTGGTGACTGGTGTTTGCCAGACTGACTGCTGTTTGCCAGACTGACTGCTGTTTACCAAACTGACTGCTGTTTGCCAAACTGACTGCTGTTTGCCAGACTGACTGCTGTTTGCCAGACTGACTGCTGTTTGCCAGACTGACTGCTGTTTGCCAGACTGACTGCTGTTTGCCAGACTGACTGCTGTTTGCCAGACTGACTGCTGTTTGCCAGACAGACTGCTGTTTGCCAGACTGACTGGTGACTGCTGTTTGCCAGACTGACTGGTGACTGGTGTTGGCCAGACTGACTGGTGACTGGTGTTTGCCAGACTGACTGGTGACTGGTGTTTGCCAGACTGACTGGTGACTGGTGTTTGCCAGACTGACTGGTGACTGGTGTTTGCCAGACTGACTGGTGACTGGTGTTTGCCAGACTGACTACTGTTTGCCAGACTGACTGCTGTTTGCCAGACTGACTGCTGTTTGCCAGACTGACTGCTGTTTGCCAGACTGACTGCTGTTTGCCAGACAGACTGCTGTTTGCCAGACAGACTGCTGTTTGCCAGACAGACTGCTGTTTGCCAGACAGACTGCTGTTTGCCAGACAGACTGCTGTTTGCCAGACTGACTGGTGACTGCTGTTTGCCAGACTGACTGGTGACTGGTGTTGGCCAGACTGACTGGTGACTGGTGTTTGCCAGACTGACTGGTGACTGCTGTTTGCCAGACTGACTGGTGACTGGTGTTTGCCAGACTGACTGGTGACTGGTGTTTGCCAGACTGACTGGTGACTGGTGTTTGCCAGACTGACTGGTGACTGGTGTTTGCCAGACTGACTGGTGTTTGCCAGACTGACTGGTGTTTTCCAGACTGACTGGTGACTGCTGGACTGACAGGTGACTGCTAGACTGACTGGTGACTGCTAGACTGACTGGTGACTGCTGTTTGCTAGACTGACTGGTGACTGCTGTTTGCTAGACTGACTTGTGACTGCTGTTTGCCAGACTGACTGCTGTTTGCCAGACTGACTGCTGTTTGCCAGACTGACTGGTGACTGCTGTTTGCCAGACTGACTGGTGACTGGTGTTTGCCAGACTGACTGGTGACTGGTGTTTGCCAGACTGACTGGTGACTGCTGTTTGCCAGACTGACTGCTGTTTGCCAGACTGACTGCTGTTTGCTAGACTGACTGCTGTTTGCCAGACTGACTGCTGTTTGCCAGACTGACTGCTGTTTGCCAGACTGACTGCTGTTTGCCAGACTGACTGCTGTTTGCCAGACTGACTGCTGTTTGCCAGACTGACTGCTGTTTGCCAGACTGACTGCTGTTTGCCAGACTGACTGCTGTTTGCCAGACTGACTGCTGTTTGCCAGACTGACTGCTGTTTGCCAGACTGACTGCTGTTTGCCAGACTGACTGCTGTTTGCCAGACAGACTGCTGTTTGCCAGACAGACTGCTGTTTGCCAGACAGACTGCTGTTTGCCAGACAGACTGCTGTTTGCCAGACTGACTGGTGACTGCTGTTTGCCAGACTGACTGGTGACTGCTGTTTGCCAGACTGACTGGTGACTGCTGTTTGCCAGACTGACTGGTGACTGCTGTTTGCCAGACTGACTGGTGACTGCTGTTTGCCAGACTGACTGGTGACTGCTGTTTGCTAGACTGACTGGTGACTGCTGTTTGCTAGACTGACTGGTGACTGCTGTTTGCTAGACTGACTGCTGTTTGCCAGATTGACTGCTGTTTGCCAGACTGACTGCTGTTTGCCAGACTGACTGCTGTTTGCCAGACTGACTGCTGTTTGCCAGACTGACTGCTGTTTGCCAGACTGACTGCTGTTTGCCAGACTGACTGCTGTTTGCCAGACTGACTGGTGACTGCTGTTTGCCAGACTGACTGGTGACTGCTGTTTGCCAGACTGACTGGTGACTGCTGTTTGCCAGACTGACTGGTGACTGCTGTTTGCCAGACTGACTGGTGACTGCTGTTTGCCAGACTGACTGGTGACTGCTGTTTGCCAGACTGACTGGTGACTGCTGTTTGCCAGACTGACTGGTGACTGCTGTTTGCCAGACTGACTGGTGACTGCTGTTTGCCAGACTGACTGGTGACTGCTGTTTGCCAGACTGACTGGTGACTGCTGTTTGCCAGACTGACTGGTGACTGGTGTTTGCCAGACTGACTGCTGTTTGCCAGACTGACTGCTGTTTGCCAGACTGACTGCTGTTTGCCAGACTGACTGCTGTTTGCCAGACAGACTGCTGTTTGCCAGACAGACTGCTGTTTGCCAGACAGACTGCTGTTTGCCAGACAGACTGCTGTTTGCCAGACTGACTGGTGACTGCTGTTTGCCAGACTGACTGGTGACTGCTGTTTGCCAGACTGACTGGTGACTGCTGTTTGCCAGACTGACTGGTGACTGCTGTTTGCCAGACTGACTGGTGACTGCTGTTTGCCAGACTGACTGGTGACTGCTGTTTGCCAGACTGACTGGTGACTGCTGTTTGCCAGACTGACTGGTGACTGCTGTTTGCCAGACTGACTGGTGACTGCTGTTTGCCAGACTGACTGGTGACTGCTGTTTGCCAGACTGACTGGTGACTGCTGTTTGCCAGACTGACTGGTGACTGCTGTTTGCCAGACTGACTGGTGACTGCTGTTTGCCAGACTGACTGGTGACTGCTGTTTGCCAGACTGACTGGTGACTGCTGTTTGCCAGACTGACTGGTGACTGCTGTTTGCCAGACTGACTGGTGACTGCTGTTTGCCAGACTGACTGGTGACTGCTGTTTGCCAGACTGACTGGTGACTGCTGTTTGCCAGACTGACTGGTGACTGCTGTTTGCCAGACTGACTGGTGACTGCTGTTTGCCAGACTGACTGGTGACTGCTGTTTGCCAGACTGACTGGTGACTGCTGTTTGCCAGACTGACTGCTGTTTGCCAGACTGACTGCTGTTTGCCAGACAGACTGCTGTTTGCCAGACAGACTGCTGTTTGCCAGACAGACTGCTGTTTGCCAGACAGACTGCTGTTTGCCAGACAGACTGCTGTTTGCCAGACAGACTGCTGTTTGCCAGACAGACTGCTGTTTGCCAGACAGACTGCTGTTTGCCAGACAGACTGCTGTTTGCCAGACAGACTGCTGTTTGCCAGACTGACTGCTGTTTGCCAGACTGACTGGTGACTGCTGTTTGCCAGACTGACTGCTGTTTGCCAGACTGACTGGTGACTGCTGTTTGCCAGACTGACTGGTGACTGCTGTTTGCCAGACTGACTGGTGACTGCTGTTTGCCAGACTGACTGGTGACTGCTGTTTGCCAGACTGACTGGTGACTGCTGTTTGCCAGACTGACTGGTGACTGCTGTTTGCCAGACTGACTGGTGACTGCTGTTTGCCAGACTGACTGGTGACTGCTGTTTGCCAGACTGACTGGTGACTGCTGTTTGCCAGACTGACTGCTGTTTGCCAGACTGACTGCTGTTTGCCAGACTGACTGCTGTTTGCCAGACTGACTGCTGTTTGCCAGACTGACTGCTGTTTGCCAGACAGACTGCTGTTTGCCAGACAGACTGCTGTTTGCCAGACAGACTGCTGTTTGCCAGACAGACTGCTGTTTGCCAGACTGACTGGTGACTGCTGTTTGCCAGACTGACTGGTGACTGGTGTTGGCCAGACTGACTGGTGACTGGTGTTTGCCAGACTGACTGGTGACTGCTGTTTGCCAGACTGACTGGTGACTGGTGATTGCCAGACTGACTGGTGACTGGTGTTTGCCAGACTGACTGGTGACTGGTGTTTGCCAGACTGACTGGTGACTGGTGTTTTTCAGACTGACTGCTGTTTGCCAGACTGACTGCTGTTTGCCAGACTGACTGCTGTTTGCCAGACTGACTGCTGTTTGCCAGACTGACTGCTGTTTGCCAGACTGACTGCTGTTTGCCAGACAGACTGCTGTTTGCCAGACAGACTGCTGTTTGCCAGACAGACTGCTGTTTGCCAGACAGACTGCTGTTTGCCAGACAGACTGCTGTTTGCCAGACTGACTGCTGTTTGCCAGACTGACTGGTGACTGCTGTTTGCCAGACTGACTGGTGACTGCTGTTTGCCAGACTGACTGGTGACTGCTGTTTGCCAGACTGACTGGTGACTGCTGTTTGCCAGACTGACTGGTGACTGCTGTTTGCCAGACTGACTGGTGACTGCTGTTTGCCAGACTGACTGGTGACTGCTGTTTGCCAGACTGACTGCTGTTTGCCAGACTGACTGCTGTTTGCCAGACTGACTGCTGTTTGCCAGACTGACTGCTGTTTGCCAGACTGACTGCTGTTTGCCAGACAGACTGCTGTTTGCCAGACAGACTGCTGTTTGCCAGACAGACTGCTGTTTGCCAGACAGACTGCTGTTTGCCAGACTGACTGGTGACTGCTGTTTGCCAGACTGACTGGTGACTGGTGTTGGCCAGACTGACTGGTGACTGGTGTTTGCCAGACTGACTGGTGACTGCTGTTTGCCAGACTGACTGGTGACTGGTGTTTGCCAGACTGACTGGTGACTGGTGTTTGCCAGACTGACTGGTGACTGGTGTTTGCCAGACTGACTGGTGACTGGTGTTTTTCAGACTGACTGCTGTTTGCCAGACTGACTGCTGTTTGCCAGACTGACTGCTGTTTGCCAGACTGACTGCTGTTTGCCAGACTGACTGCTGTTTGCCAGACTGACTGCTGTTTGCCAGACAGACTGCTGTTTGCCAGACAGACTGCTGTTTGCCAGACTGACTGGTGACTGCTGTTTGCCAGACTGACTGGTGACTGGTGTTGGCCAGACTGACTGGTGACTGGTGTTTGCCAGACTGACTGGTGACTGCTGTTTGCCAGACTGACTGGTGACTGGTGTTTGCCAGACTGACTGGTGACTGGTGTTTGCCAGACTGACTGGTGACTGGTGTTTGCCAGACTGACTGGTGACTGGTGTTTGCCAGACTGACTGGTGACTGGTGTTTGCCAGACTGACTGGTGTTTGCCAGACTGACTGGTGTTTTCCAGACTGACAGGTGACTGCTGGACTGACAGGTGACTGCTAGACTGACTGGTGACTGCTAGACTGACTGGTGACTGCTGTTTGCTAGACTGACTGGTGACTGCTGTTTGCTAGACTGACTTGTGACTGCTGTTTGCCAGACTGACTGCTGTTTGCCAGACTGACTGGTGTTTGCCAGACTGACTGGTGACTGGTGTTTGCCAGACTGACTGCTGTTTGCTAGACTGACTGCTGTTTGCCAGACTGACTGCTGTTTGCCAGACTGACTGGTGACTGGTGTTTGCCAGACTGACTGCTGTTTGCTAGACTGACTGCTGTTTGCCAGACTGACTGCTGTTTGCCAGACTGACTGCTGTTTGCCAGACTGACTGCTGTTTGCCAGACTGACTGCTGTTTGCCAGACTGACTGCTGTTTGCCAGACTGACTGCTGTTTGCCAGACTGACTGCTGTTTGCCAGACTGACTGCTGTTTGCCAGACTGACTGCTGTTTGCCAGACTGACTGCTGTTTGCCAGACTGACTGCTGTTTGCCAGACTGACTGCTGTTTGCCAGACTGACTGCTGTTTGCCAGACTGACTGCTGTTTGCCAGACTGACTGCTGTTTGCCAGACTGACTGCTGTTTGCCAGACTGACTGCTGTTTGCCAGACTGACTGCTGTTTGCCAGACTGACTGCTGTTTGCCAGACTGACTGCTGTTTGCCAGACTGACTGCTGTTTGCCAGACAGACTGCTGTTTGCCAGACAGACTGCTGTTTGCCAGACAGACTGCTGTTTGCCAGACAGACTGCTGTTTGCCAGACAGACTGCTGTTTGCCAGACAGACTGCTGTTTGCCAGACAGACTGCTGTTTGCCAGACAGACTGCTGTTTGCCAGACAGACTGCTGTTTGCCAGACAGACTGCTGTTTGCCAGACTGACTGGTGACTGCTGTTGGCCAGACTGACTGGTGACTGGTGTTGGCCAGACTGACTGGTGACTGCTGTTTGCCAGACTGACTGGTGACTGGTGTTTGCCAGACTGACTGGTGACTGGTGTTTGCCAGACTGACTGGTGACTGGTGTTTGCCAGACTGACTGGTGACTGGTGTTTGCCAGACTGACTGCTGTTTGCCAGACTGACTGCTGTTTGCCAGACTGACTGCTGTTTGCCAGACTGACTGCTGTTTGCCAGACTGACTGCTGTTTGCCAGACAGACTGCTGTTTGCCAGACAGACTGCTGTTTGCCAGACTGACTGGTGACTGCTGTTTGCCAGATTGACTGGTGACTGGTGTTGGCCAGACTGACTGGTGACTGGTGTTTGCCAGACTGACTGGTGACTGCTGTTTGCCAGACTGACTGGTGACTGGTGTTTGCCAGACTGACTGGTGACTGGTGTTTGCCAGACTGACTGGTGACTGGTGTTTGCCAGACTGACTGGTGACTGGTGTTTGCCAGACTGACTGGTGTTTGCCAGACTGACTGGTGTTTTCCAGACTGACTGGTGACTGCTGGACTGACAGGTGACTGCTAGACTGACTGGTGACTGCTAGACTGACTGGTGACTGCTGTTTGCTAGACTGACTGGTGACTGCTGTTTGCTGGACTGACTGGTGACTGCTGTTTGCCAGACTGACTGCTGTTTGCCAGACTGACTGCTGTTTGCCAGACTGACTGGTGACTGCTGTTTGCCAGACTGACTGGTGACTGGTGTTTGCCAGACTGACTGGTGACTGGTGTTTGCCAGACTGACTGGTGACTGCTGTTTGCCAGACTGACTGCTGTTTGCCAGACTGACTGCTGTTTGCTAGACTGACTGCTGTTTGCCAGACTGACTGCTGTTTGCCAGACTGACTGCTGTTTGCCAGACTGACTGCTGTTTGCCAGACTGACTGCTGTTTGCCAGACTGACTGCTGTTTGCCAGACTGACTGCTGTTTGCCAGACTGACTGCTGTTTGCCAGACTGACTGCTGTTTGCCAGACTGACTGCTGTTTGCCAGACTGACTGCTGTTTGCCAGACTGACTGCTGTTTGCCAGACTGACTGCTGTTTGCCAGACTGACTGCTGTTTGCCAGACTGACTGCTGTTTGCCAGACTGACTGCTGTTTGCCAGACTGACTGCTGTTTGCCAGACTGACTGCTGTTTGCCAGACTGACTGCTGTTTGCCAGACAGACTGCTGTTTGCCAGACAGACTGCTTTTTGCCAGACTGACTGGTGACTGCTGTTTGCCAGACTGACTGGTGACTGGTGTTTGCCAGACTGACTGGTGACTGGTGTTTGCCAGACTGACTGGTGACTGCTGTTTGCCAGACTGACTGGTGACTGGTGTTTGCCAGACTGACTGGTGACTGGTGTTTGCCAGACTGACTGGTGACTGGTGTTTGCCAGACTGACTGGTGACTGGTGTTTGCCAGACTGACTGGTGACTGGTGTTTGCCAGACTGACTGGTGTTTGCCAGACTGACTGGTGTTTGCCAGACTGACTGGTGTTTGCCAGACTGACTGGTGACTGCTAGACTGACAGGTGACTGCTAGACTGACAGGTGACTGCTAGACTGACTGGTGACTGCTAGACTGACTGGTGACTGCTGTTTGCTAGACTGACTGGTGACTGCTGTTTGCTAGACTGACTTGTGACTGCTGTTTGCCAGACTGACTGCTGTTTGCCAGACTGACTGCTGTTTGCCAGACTGACTGCTGTTTGCCAGACTGACTGCTGTTTGCCAGACTGACTGGTGACTGCTGTTTGCCAGACTGACTGGTGACTGGTGTTTGCCAGACTGACTGGTGACTGGTGTTTGCCAGACTGACTGGTGACTGGTGTTTGCCAGACTGACTGCTGTTTGCCAGACTGACTGCTGTTTGCTAGACTGACTGCTGTTTGCCAGACTGACTGCTGTTTGCCAGACTGACTGCTGTTTGCCAGACTGACTGCTGTTTGCCAGACTGACTGCTGTTTGCCAGACTGACTGCTGTTTGCCAGACTGACTGCTGTTTGCCAGACTGACTGCTGTTTGCCAGACTGACTGCTGTTTGCCAGACTGACTGCTGTTTGCCAGACAGACTGCTGTTTGCCAGACAGACTGCTGTTTGCCAGACAGACTGCTGTTTGCCAGACAGACTGCTGTTTGCCAGACAGACTGCTGTTTGCCAGACAGACTGCTGTTTGCCAGACAGACTGCTGTTTGCCAGACAGACTGCTGTTTGCCAGACAGACTGCTGTTTGCCAGACAGACTGCTGTTTGCCAGACAGACTGCTGTTTGCCAGACAGACTGCTGTTTGCCAGACAGACTGCTGTTTGCCAGACAGACTGCTGTTTGCCAGACAGACTGGTGACTGCTGTTTGCCAGACTGACTGGTGACTGCTGTTTGCCAGACTGACTGGTGACTGCTGTTTGCCAGACTGACTGGTGACTGCTGTTTGCCAGACTGACTGGTGACTGCTGTTTGCCAGACTGACTGGTGACTGCTGTTTGCCAGACTGACTGGTGACTGCTGTTTGCCAGACTGACTGGTGACTGCTGTTTGCCAGACTGACTGGTGACTGCTGTTTGCCAGACTGACTGCTGTTTGCCAGACTGACTGCTGTTTGCCAGACTGACTGCTGTTTGCCAGACTGACTGCTGTTTGCTAGACTGACTGCTGTTTGCTAGACTGACTGCTGTTTGCCAGACTGACTGCTGTTTGCCAGAATGCTGTTTGCCAGACTGCTGTTTGCCAGACTGACTGGTGACTTGCGTTTGCCAGACTGACTGGTGACTGGTGTTTGCCAGACTGACTGGTGACTGGTGTTTGCCAGACTGACTGGTGACTGCTGTTTGCCAGACTGACTGGTGACTGCTGTTTGCCAGACTGATTGGTGACTGCTGTTTGCCAGACTGACTGGTGACTGCTGTTTGCCAGACTGGCTGCTGTTTGCCAGACTGACTGCTGTTTGCCAGACTGACTGCTGTTTGCCAGACTGACTGCTGTTTGCCAGACTGACTGCTGTTTGCCAGACTGACTGCTGTTTGCCAGACTGACTGCTGTTTGTCAGACTGACTGCTGTTTGCCAGACTGACTGCTGTTTACCAAACTGACTGCTGTTTACCAAACTGACTGCTGTTTGCCAAACTGACTGCTGTTTGCCAGACTGACTGCTTTTTGCCAGACTGACTGCTGTTTGCCAGACAGACTGCTGTTTGCCAGACTGACTGGTGACTGCTGTTTGCCAGACTGACTGGTGACTGGTGTTGGCCAGACTGACTGGTGACTGGTGTTTGCCAGACTGACTGGTGACTGGTGTTTGCCAGACTGACTGGTGACTGGTGTTTGCCAGACTGACTGGTGACTGGTGTTTGCCAGACTGACTGGTGACTGGTGTTTGCCAGACTGACTACTGTTTGCCAGACTGACTGCTGTTTGCCAGACTGACTGCTGTTTGCCAGACTGACTGCTGTTTGCCAGACTGACTGCTGTTTGCCAGACAGACTGCTGTTTGCCAGACAGACTGCTGTTTGCCAGACAGACTGCTGTTTGCCAGACAGACTGCTGTTTGCCAGACAGACTGCTGTTTGCCAGACTGACTGGTGACTGCTGTTTGCCAGACTGACTGGTGACTGGTGTTGGCCAGACTGACTGGTGACTGGTGTTTGCCAGACTGACTGGTGACTGCTGTTTGCCAGACTGACTGGTGACTGGTGTTTGCCAGACTGACTGGTGACTGGTGTTTGCCAGACTGACTGGTGACTGGTGTTTGCCAGACTGACTGGTGACTGGTGTTTGCCAGACTGACTGGTGTTTGCCAGACTGACTGGTGTTTTCCAGACTGACTGGTGACTGCTGGACTGACAGGTGACTGCTAGACTGACTGGTGACTGCTAGACTGACTGGTGACTGCTGTTTGCTAGACTGACTGGTGACTGCTGTTTGCTAGACTGACTTGTGACTGCTGTTTGCCAGACTGACTGCTGTTTGCCAGACTGACTGCTGTTTGCCAGACTGACTGGTGACTGCTGTTTGCCAGACTGACTGGTGACTGGTGTTTGCCAGACTGACTGGTGACTGGTGTTTGCCAGACTGACTGGTGACTGCTGTTTGCCAGACTGACTGCTGTTTGCCAGACTGACTGCTGTTTGCTAGACTGACTGCTGTTTGCCAGACTGACTGCTGTTTGCCAGACTGACTGCTGTTTGCCAGACTGACTGCTGTTTGCCAGACTGACTGCTGTTTGCCAGACTGACTGCTGTTTGCCAGACTGACTGCTGTTTGCCAGACTGACTGCTGTTTGCCAGACTGACTGCTGTTTGCCAGACTGACTGCTGTTTGCCAGACTGACTGCTGTTTGCCAGACTGACTGCTGTTTGCCAGACAGACTGCTGTTTGCCAGACAGACTGCTGTTTGCCAGACAGACTGCTGTTTGCCAGACAGACTGCTGTTTGCCAGACTGACTGGTGACTGCTGTTTGCCAGACTGACTGGTGACTGCTGTTTGCCAGACTGACTGGTGACTGCTGTTTGCCAGACTGACTGGTGACTGCTGTTTGCCAGACTGACTGGTGACTGCTGTTTGCCAGACTGACTGGTGACTGCTGTTTGCTAGACTGACTGGTGACTGCTGTTTGCTAGACTGACTGGTGACTGCTGTTTGCTAGACTGACTGGTGACTGCTGTTTGCTAGACTGACTGGTGACTGCTGTTTGCTAGACTGACTGGTGACTGCTGTTTGCTAGACTGACTGGTGACTGCTGTTTGCTAGACTGACTGGTGACTGCTGTTTGCTAGACTGACTGGTGACTGCTGTTTGCTAGACTGACTGCTGTTTGCCAGATTGACTGCTGTTTGCCAGACTGACTGCTGTTTGCCAGACTGACTGCTGTTTGCCAGACTGACTGCTGTTTGCCAGACTGACTGCTGTTTGCCAGACTGACTGCTGTTTGCCAGACTGACTGCTGTTTGCCAGACTGACTGGTGACTGCTGTTTGCCAGACTGACTGGTGACTGCTGTTTGCCAGACTGACTGGTGACTGCTGTTTGCCAGACTGACTGGTGACTGCTGTTTGCCAGACTGACTGGTGACTGCTGTTTGCCAGACTGACTGGTGACTGCTGTTTGCCAGACTGACTGGTGACTGCTGTTTGCCAGACTGACTGGTGACTGCTGTTTGCCAGACTGACTGGTGACTGCTGTTTGCCAGACTGACTGGTGACTGCTGTTTGCCAGACTGACTGGTGACTGCTGTTTGCCAGACTGACTGGTGACTGGTGTTTGCCAGACTGACTGCTGTTTGCCAGACTGACTGCTGTTTGCCAGACTGACTGCTGTTTGCCAGACTGACTGCTGTTTGCCAGACAGACTGCTGTTTGCCAGACAGACTGCTGTTTGCCAGACAGACTGCTGTTTGCCAGACAGACTGCTGTTTGCCAGACTGACTGGTGACTGCTGTTTGCCAGACTGACTGGTGACTGCTGTTTGCCAGACTGACTGGTGACTGCTGTTTGCCAGACTGACTGGTGACTGCTGTTTGCCAGACTGACTGGTGACTGCTGTTTGCCAGACTGACTGGTGACTGCTGTTTGCCAGACTGACTGGTGACTGCTGTTTGCCAGACTGACTGGTGACTGCTGTTTGCCAGACTGACTGGTGACTGCTGTTTGCCAGACTGACTGGTGACTGCTGTTTGCCAGACTGACTGGTGACTGCTGTTTGCCAGACTGACTGGTGACTGCTGTTTGCCAGACTGACTGGTGACTGCTGTTTGCCAGACTGACTGGTGACTGCTGTTTGCCAGACTGACTGGTGACTGCTGTTTGCCAGACTGACTGGTGACTGCTGTTTGCCAGACTGACTGGTGACTGCTGTTTGCCAGACTGACTGGTGACTGCTGTTTGCCAGACTGACTGGTGACTGCTGTTTGCCAGACTGACTGGTGACTGCTGTTTGCCAGACTGACTGGTGACTGCTGTTTGCCAGACTGACTGGTGACTGCTGTTTGCCAGACTGACTGGTGACTGCTGTTTGCCAGACTGACTGCTGTTTGCCAGACTGACTGCTGTTTGCCAGACAGACTGCTGTTTGCCAGACAGACTGCTGTTTGCCAGACAGACTGCTGTTTGCCAGACAGACTGCTGTTTGCCAGACAGACTGCTGTTTGCCAGACAGACTGCTGTTTGCCAGACAGACTGCTGTTTGCCAGACAGACTGCTGTTTGCCAGACAGACTGCTGTTTGCCAGACAGACTGCTGTTTGCCAGACTGACTGCTGTTTGCCAGACTGACTGGTGACTGCTGTTTGCCAGACTGACTGCTGTTTGCCAGACTGACTGGTGACTGCTGTTTGCCAGACTGACTGGTGACTGCTGTTTGCCAGACTGACTGGTGACTGCTGTTTGCCAGACTGACTGGTGACTGCTGTTTGCCAGACTGACTGGTGACTGCTGTTTGCCAGACTGACTGGTGACTGCTGTTTGCCAGACTGACTGGTGACTGCTGTTTGCCAGACTGACTGGTGACTGCTGTTTGCCAGACTGACTGGTGACTGCTGTTTGCCAGACTGACTGCTGTTTGCCAGACTGACTGCTGTTTGCCAGACTGACTGCTGTTTGCCAGACTGACTGCTGTTTGCCAGACTGACTGCTGTTTGCCAGACAGACTGCTGTTTGCCAGACAGACTGCTGTTTGCCAGACAGACTGCTGTTTGCCAGACAGACTGCTGTTTGCCAGACTGACTGGTGACTGCTGTTTGCCAGACTGACTGGTGACTGGTGTTGGCCAGACTGACTGGTGACTGGTGTTTGCCAGACTGACTGGTGACTGCTGTTTGCCAGACTGACTGGTGACTGGTGTTTGCCAGACTGACTGGTGACTGGTGTTTGCCAGACTGACTGGTGACTGGTGTTTGCCAGACTGACTGGTGACTGGTGTTTTTCAGACTGACTGCTGTTTGCCAGACTGACTGCTGTTTGCCAGACTGACTGCTGTTTGCCAGACTGACTGCTGTTTGCCAGACTGACTGCTGTTTGCCAGACTGACTGCTGTTTGCCAGACAGACTGCTGTTTGCCAGACAGACTGCTGTTTGCCAGACTGACTGGTGACTGCTGTTTGCCAGACTGACTGGTGACTGGTGTTGGCCAGACTGACTGGTGACTGGTGTTTGCCAGACTGACTGGTGACTGCTGTTTGCCAGACTGACTGGTGACTGGTGTTTGCCAGACTGACTGGTGACTGGTGTTTGCCAGACTGACTGGTGACTGGTGTTTGCCAGACTGACTGGTGACTGGTGTTTGCCAGACTGACTGGTGACTGGTGTTTGCCAGACTGACTGGTGTTTGCCAGACTGACTGGTGTTTTCCAGACTGACAGGTGACTGCTGGACTGACAGGTGACTGCTAGACTGACTGGTGACTGCTAGACTGACTGGTGACTGCTGTTTGCTAGACTGACTGGTGACTGCTGTTTGCTAGACTGACTTGTGACTGCTGTTTGCCAGACTGACTGCTGTTTGCCAGACTGACTGGTGTTTGCCAGACTGACTGGTGACTGGTGTTTGCCAGACTGACTGCTGTTTGCTAGACTGACTGCTGTTTGCCAGACTGACTGCTGTTTGCCAGACTGACTGGTGACTGGTGTTTGCCAGACTGACTGCTGTTTGCTAGACTGACTGCTGTTTGCCAGACTGACTGCTGTTTGCCAGACTGACTGCTGTTTGCCAGACTGACTGCTGTTTGCCAGACTGACTGCTGTTTGCCAGACTGACTGCTGTTTGCCAGACTGACTGCTGTTTGCCAGACTGACTGCTGTTTGCCAG
This sequence comes from Ascaphus truei, assembly GCF_040206685.1. Classification (NCBI taxonomy): domain Eukaryota; kingdom Metazoa; phylum Chordata; class Amphibia; order Anura; family Ascaphidae; genus Ascaphus; species Ascaphus truei. Next base: position 7,449 of record NW_027456185.1, on the reverse strand, counting down.
ACTGACTGCTGTTTGCCAGACTGACTGCTGTTTGCCAGACTGACTGCTGTTTGCCAGACTGACTGCTGTTTGCCAGACTGACTGCTGTTTGCCAGACTGACTGCTGTTTGCCAGACTGACTGCTGTTTGCCAGACTGACTGCTGTTTGCCAGACTGACTGCTGTTTGCCAGACTGACTGCTGTTTGCCAGACTGACTGCTGTTTGCCAGACTGACTGCTGTTTGCCAGACTGACTGCTGTTTGCCAGACAGACTGCTGTTTGCCAGACAGACTGCTGTTTGCCAGACAGACTGCTGTTTGCCAGACAGACTGCTGTTTGCCAGACAGACTGCTGTTTGCCAGACAGACTGCTGTTTGCCAGACAGACTGCTGTTTGCCAGACAGACTGCTGTTTGCCAGACAGACTGCTGTTTGCCAGACTGACTGGTGACTGCTGTTGGCCAGACTGACTGGTGACTGGTGTTGGCCAGACTGACTGGTGACTGCTGTTTGCCAGACTGACTGGTGACTGGTGTTTGCCAGACTGACTGGTGACTGGTGTTTGCCAGACTGACTGGTGACTGGTGTTTGCCAGACTGACTGGTGACTGGTGTTTGCCAGACTGACTGCTGTTTGCCAGACTGACTGCTGTTTGCCAGACTGACTGCTGTTTGCCAGACTGACTGCTGTTTGCCAGACTGACTGCTGTTTGCCAGACAGACTGCTGTTTGCCAGACAGACTGCTGTTTGCCAGACTGACTGGTGACTGCTGTTTGCCAGACTGACTGGTGACTGGTGTTGGCCAGACTGACTGGTGACTGGTGTTTGCCAGACTGACTGGTGACTGCTGTTTGCCAGACTGACTGGTGACTGGTGTTTGCCAGACTGACTGGTGACTGGTGTTTGCCAGACTGACTGGTGACTGGTGTTTGCCAGACTGACTGGTGACTGGTGTTTGCCAGACTGACTGGTGTTTGCCAGACTGACTGGTGTTTTCCAGACTGACTGGTGACTGCTGGACTGACAGGTGACTGCTAGACTGACTGGTGACTGCTAGACTGACTGGTGACTGCTGTTTGCTAGACTGACTGGTGACTGCTGTTTGCTGGACTGACTGGTGACTGCTGTTTGCCAGACTGACTGCTGTTTGCCAGACTGACTGCTGTTTGCCAGACTGACTGGTGACTGCTGTTTGCCAGACTGACTGGTGACTGGTGTTTGCCAGACTGACTGGTGACTGGTGTTTGCCAGACTGACTGGTGACTGCTGTTTGCCAGACTGACTGCTGTTTGCCAGACTGACTGCTGTTTGCTAGACTGACTGCTGTTTGCCAGACTGACTGCTGTTTGCCAGACTGACTGCTGTTTGCCAGACTGACTGCTGTTTGCCAGACTGACTGCTGTTTGCCAGACTGACTGCTGTTTGCCAGACTGACTGCTGTTTGCCAGACTGACTGCTGTTTGCCAGACTGACTGCTGTTTGCCAGACTGACTGCTGTTTGCCAGACTGACTGCTGTTTGCCAGACTGACTGCTGTTTGCCAGACTGACTGCTGTTTGCCAGACTGACTGCTGTTTGCCAGACTGACTGCTGTTTGCCAGACTGACTGCTGTTTGCCAGACTGACTGCTGTTTGCCAGACAGACTGCTTTTTGCCAGACTGACTGGTGACTGCTGTTTGCCAGACTGACTGGTGACTGGTGTTTGCCAGACTGACTGGTGACTGGTGTTTGCCAGACTGACTGGTGACTGCTGTTTGCCAGACTGACTGGTGACTGGTGTTTGCCAGACTGACTGGTGACTGGTGTTTGCCAGACTGACTGGTGACTGGTGTTTGCCAGACTGACTGGTGACTGGTGTTTGCCAGACTGACTGGTGACTGGTGTTTGCCAGACTGACTGGTGACTGGTGTTTGCCAGACTGACTGGTGTTTGCCAGACTGACTGGTGTTTGCCAGACTGACTGGTGTTTGCCAGACTGACTGGTGACTGCTAGACTGACAGGTGACTGCTAGACTGACAGGTGACTGCTAGACTGACTGGTGACTGCTAGACTGACTGGTGACTGCTGTTTGCTAGACTGACTTGTGACTGCTGTTTGCCAGACTGACTGCTGTTTGCCAGACTGACTGCTGTTTGCCAGACTGACTGCTGTTTGCCAGACTGACTGCTGTTTGCCAGACTGACTGGTGACTGCTGTTTGCCAGACTGACTGGTGACTGCTGTTTGCCAGACTGACTGGTGACTGGTGTTTGCCAGACTGACTGGTGACTGGTGTTTGCCAGACTGACTGCTGTTTGCCAGACTGACTGCTGTTTGCTAGACTGACTGCTGTTTGCCAGACTGACTGCTGTTTGCCAGACTGACTGCTGTTTGCCAGACTGACTGCTGTTTGCCAGACTGACTGCTGTTTGCCAGACTGACTGCTGTTTGCCAGACTGACTGCTGTTTGCCAGACTGACTGCTGTTTGCCAGACTGACTGCTGTTTGCCAGACTGACTGCTGTTTGCCAGACAGACTGCTGTTTGCCAGACAGACTGCTGTTTGCCAGACAGACTGCTGTTTGCCAGACAGACTGCTGTTTGCCAGACAGACTGCTGTTTGCCAGACAGACTGCTGTTTGCCAGACAGACTGCTGTTTGCCAGACAGACTGCTGTTTGCCAGACAGACTGCTGTTTGCCAGACAGACTGCTGTTTGCCAGACAGACTGCTGTTTGCCAGACAGACTGCTGTTTGCCAGACAGACTGCTGTTTGCCAGACAGACTGCTGTTTGCCAGACAGACTGGTGACTGCTGTTTGCCAGACTGACTGGTGACTGCTGTTTGCCAGACTGACTGGTGACTGCTGTTTGCCAGACTGACTGGTGACTGCTGTTTGCCAGACTGACTGGTGACTGCTGTTTGCCAGACTGACTGGTGACTGCTGTTTGCCAGACTGACTGGTGACTGCTGTTTGCCAGACTGACTGGTGACTGCTGTTTGCCAGACTGACTGGTGACTGCTGTTTGCCAGACTGACTGCTGTTTGCCAGACTGACTGCTGTTTGCCAGACTGACTGCTGTTTGCCAGACTGACTGCTGTTTGCTAGACTGACTGCTGTTTGCTAGACTGACTGCTGTTTGCCAGACTGACTGCTGTTTGCCAGAATGCTGTTTGCCAGACTGCTGTTTGCCAGACTGACTGGTGACTTGTGTTTGCCAGACTGACTGGTGACTGGTGTTTGCCAGACTGACTGGTGACTGGTGTTTGCCAGACTGACTGGTGACTGCTGTTTGCCAGACTGACTGGTGACTGCTGTTTGCCAGACTGATTGGTGACTGCTGTTTGCCAGACTGACTGGTGACTGCTGTTTGCCAGACTGGCTGCTGTTTGCCAGACTGACTGCTGTTTGCCAGACTGACTGCTGTTTGCCAGACTGACTGCTGTTTGCCAGACTGACTGCTGTTTGCCAGACTGACTGCTGTTTGCCAGACTGACTGCTGTTTGTCAGACTGACTGCTGTTTGCCAGACTGACTGCTGTTTACCAAACTGACTGCTGTTTACCAAACTGACTGCTGTTTGCCAAACTGACTGCTGTTTGCCAGACTGACTGCTGTTTGCCAGACTGACTGCTGTTTGCCAGACTGACTGCTGTTTGCCAGACTGACTGCTGTTTGCCAGACTGACTGCTGTTTGCCAGACTGACTGCTGTTTGCCAGACTGACTGCTGTTTGCCAGACTGACTTCTGTTTGCCAGACTGACTGCTGTTTGCCAGACTGACTTCTGTTTGCCAGACTGACTTCTGTTTGCCAGACTGACTGCTGTTTGCCAGACTGACTGCTGTTTGCCAGACTGACTGCTGTTTGCCAGACTGACTGGTGTTTGCCAGACTGACTGGTGTTTGCCAGACTGACTGGTGTTTGCCAGACTGACTGCTGTTTGCCAGACTGACTGCTGTTTGCCAGACTGACTGGTGTTTGCCAGACTGACTGGTGTTTGCCAGACTGACTGCTGTTTGCCAGACAGACTGCTGTTTGCCAGACAGACTGCTGTTTGCCAGACAGACTGCTGTTTGCCAGACAGACTGCTGTTTGCCAGACAGACTGCTGTTTGCCAGACAGACTGCTGTTTGCCAGACAGACTGCTGTTTGCCAGACAGACTGCTGTTTGCCAGACAGACTGCTGTTTGCCAGACTGACTGCTGTTTGCCAGACTGACTGCTGTTTGCCAGACTGACTGCTGTTTGCCAGACTGACTGCTGTTTGCCAGACTGACTTCTGTTTGCCAGACTGACTTCTGTTTGCCAGACTGACTGCTGTTTGCCAGACTGACTTCTGTTTGCCAGACTGACTTCTGTTTGCCAGACTGACTGCTGTTTGCCAGACTGACTGCTGTTTGCCAGATTGACTGCTGTTTGCCAGACTGACTGGTGTTTGCCAGACTGACTGGTGTTTGCCAGACTGACTGGTGTTTGCCAGACTGACTGCTGTTTGCCAGACTGACTGGTGTTTGCCAGACTGACTGGTGTTTGCCAGACTGACTGGTGTTTGCCAGACTGACTGCTGTTTGCCAGACAGACTGCTGTTTGCCAGACAGACTGCTGTTTGCCAGACAGACTGCTGTTTGCCAGACAGACTGCTGTTTGCCAGACAGACTGCTGTTTGCCAGACAGACTGCTGTTTGCCAGACAGACTGCTGTTTGCCAGACAGACTGCTGTTTGCCAGACAGACTGCTGTTTGCCAGACAGACTGCTGTTTGCCAGACAGACTGCTGTTTGCCAGACAGACTGCTGTTTGCCAGACAGACTGCTGTTTGCCAGACAGACTGCTGTTTGCCAGACAGACTGCTGTTTGCCAGACAGACTGCTGTTTGCCAGACAGACTGCTGTTTGCCAGACAGACTGCTGTTTGCCAGACTGACTGCTGTTTTGCCAGACTGACTGGTGTTTGCCAGACTGACTGGTGTTTGCCAGACTGACTGGTGTTTGCCAGACTGACTGGTGACTGCCAGACTGACTGGTGACTGCTGTTTGCCAGACTGACTGGTGACTGCTGTTTGCCAGACTGACTGGTGACTGCTGTTTGCCAGACTGACTGGTGACTGCTGTTTGCCAGACTGACTGGTGACTGCTGTTTGCCAGACTGACTGGTGACTGGTGTTTGCCAGACTGACTGGTGACTGCTGTTTGCCAGACTGACTGGTGACTGCTGTTTGCCAGACTGACTGGTGACTGCTGTTTGCCAGACTGACTGGTGACTGCTGTTTGCCAGACTGACTGGTGACTGCTGTTTGCCAGACTGACTGGTGACTGCTGTTTGCCAGACTGACTGGTGACTGCTGTTTGCCAGACTGACTGGTGACTGCTGTTTGCCAGACTGACTGGTGCCTGCTGTTTGCCAGACTGACTGGTGACTGCTGTTTGCCAGACTGACTGGTGACTGCTGTTTGCCAGACTGACTGGTGACTGCTGTTTGCCAGACTGACTGGTGACTGGTGTTTGCCAGACTGACTGGTGACTGGTGTTTGCCAGACTGACTGGTGACTGGTGTTTGCCAGACTGACTGGTGACTGCTGTTTGCTAGACTGACTGGTGACTGCTGTTTGCTAGACTGACTGGTGACTGCTGTTTGCTAGACTGACTGGTGACTGCTGTTTGCTAGACTGACTGGTGACTGCTGTTTGCTAGACTGACTGGTGACTGCTGTTTGCCAGACTGACTGGTGACTGCTGTTTGCCAGACTGACTGGTGACTGCTGTTTGCCAGACTGACTGGTGACTGCTGTTTGCTAGACTGACTGGTGACTGCTGTTTGCTAGACTGACTGGTGACTGCTGTTTGCTAGACTGACTGGTGACTGCTGTTTGCTAGACTGACTGGTGACTGCTGTTTGCTAGACTGACTGCTGTTTGCCAGACTGACTGCTGTTTGCCAGACTGACTGCTGTTTGCCAGACTGACTGCTGTTTGCCAGACTGACTGCTGTTTGCCAGACTGACTGGTGACTGCTGTTTGCCAGACTGACTGGTGACTGCTGTTTGCTAGACTGACTGGTGACTGCTGTTTGCTAGACTGACTGGTGACTGCTGTTTGCTAGACTGACTGGTGACTGCTGTTTGCTAGACTGACTGGTGACTGCTGTTTGCTAGACTGACTGGTGACTGCTGTTTGCTAGACTGACTGGTGACTGCTGTTTGCTAGACTGACTGGTGACTGCTGTTTGCTAGACTGACTGCTGTTTGCCAGACTGACTGCTGTTTGCCAGACTGACTGGTGACTGCTGTTTGCCAGACTGACTGGTGACTGCTGTTTGCCAGACTGACTGGTGACTGCTGTTTGCCAGACTGACTGGTGACTGCTGTTTGCCAGACTGACTGGTGACTGCTGTTTGCCAGACTGACTGGTGCCTGCTCTTTGCCAGACTGACTGGTGACTGCTGTTTGCCAGACTGACTGGTGACTGCTGTTTGCCAGACTGACTGGTGACTGTTGTTTGCCAGACTGACTTGTGACTGGTGTTTGCCAGACTGACTGGTGAGTGGTGTTTGCCAGACTGACTGCTGTTTGCCAGACTGACTGCTGTTTGCCAGACTGACTGCTGTTTGCCAGACTGACTGCTGTTTGCCAGACTGACTGCTGTTTGCCAGACTGACTGCTGTTTGCCAGACTGACTGCTGTTTGCCAGACTGACTGCTGTTTGCCAGACTGACTGCTGTTTGCCAGACTGACTGGTGACTGCTGTTTGCCAGACTGACTGGTGACTGCTGTTTGCCAGACTGACTGGTGACTGCTGTTTGCCAGACTGACTGGTGACTGCTGTTTGCTAGACTGACTGGTGACTGCTGTTTGCTAGACTGACTGGTGACTGCTGTTTGCTAGACTGACTGGTGACTGCTGTTTGCTAGACTGACTGGTGACTGCTGTTTGCTAGACTGACTGGTGACTGCTGTTTGCTAGACTGACTGGTGACTGCTTTTTGCTAGACTGACTGGTGACTGCTGTTTGCTAGACTGACTGCTGTTTGCCAGACTGACTGCTGTTTGCCAGACTGACTGGTGTTTGCCAGACTGACTGGTGTTTGCCAGACTGACTGGTGACTGCTGTTTGCCAGACTGACTGGTGACTGCTGTTTGCCAGACTGACTGGTGACTGTTGTTTGCCAGACTGACTGGTGACTGGTGTTTGCCAGACTGACTGGTGACTGGTGTTTGCCAGACTGACTGGTGACTGGTGTTTGCCAGACTGACTGGTGTTTGCCAGACTGACTGGTGTTTGCCAGACTGACTGGTGTTTGCCAGACTGACTGCTGTTTGCCAGACTGACTGCTGTTTGCCAGACTGACTGCTGTTTGCCAGACTGACTGCTGTTTGCCAGACAGACTGCTGTTTGCCAGACAGACTGCTGTTTGCCAGACTGACTGGTGACTGCTGTTTGCCAGACTGACTGGTGACTGGTGTTGGCCAGACTGACTGGTGACTGGTGTTTGCCAGACTGA
>NW_027456184.1:0-23937 GCF_040206685.1 Ascaphus truei | reverse complement strand
TCATCTCCTTCTATTTCTGTGTCTGTGTCGGCCATTTCCCTGGTTGGGGCACTTTCTGCTGCTCCTCCAAAGTACGTCCGTACATCAGATATCTTCTGCTTTTTTTGCCCCACCGGCTTCTTCGGAGCCATCCTGGGGTGTTTATACAGCTCTGGGTATAAATGTGAGGACCCGGTTTTGTGTTTTCGGTAGTTTTATTCTTTATCTTTTGATAGCGCGGGACGGAGCTAGTCTCTTATGCCTCCATACTCCGATCCTTCGCGCATGCGCCTCCCCACAACTGAGTTTTAATGGTTCACGAAGCAGGATTTATACATAAGGCAGGGACAAAAATACAGTTTTCATCTGTTACAAATATGGGTACACATCTAAATTTACATGTAACCTCTACATAATGCCTTTTCTGTAGATCTTAAAACATTTAACTGATGAGCAAGAGTAATATACAATGGTGACTTATAAGGCAGCCCTATCCTCTGTAGCCTTGTTTTAACAACATATGACAGGCACGAAACAGTTGGTCTAAAAGCTATTTACAATAGCCTCCTGTGAAAATAGCAAGGCCAGCGTATTCTGTTTAACCTTATCAATTCCAGAGCGAGCTGACAGAAGACAGTTTTAACCTTACACTGGCCATATCTAAAAGAGACTCTAGCAGCATTTGGCTTCGGGGATCGGGTGAGTGGGGCGATTATGTCGCTGTACTAAGGCCCATCTGCCAGGGTTATACATCAGGGCTTCCCCTCACTCCCATTTCAAATCCAAAGTGGCACAAGACAGGGGTGCCCGCTATGTCCACTCCTGTTTGCCCTATGTATCGAACCTCTGGCAGCACGCATTCGAGATAATCCAGATATCTCAGGGTTAAACGCATACGCTCAATCCCACAAAGCGGCCCTGTATGCAGACGATATCCTATTAATCATCTCAAAACCCCTCACTTCATTACCAAATCTATTTGACCTACTAGACAAATTCTCCAAGGTCTCTGGGTTCAAAATAAACCAATCCAAGTCTGAAGCTCTGAATATCAATCTCCCTAGACATACAGAGAAACTACTGAAACTAAATTTCAAATTCAATTGGTAAAAGAAGTCTATAAAGTACCTAGGGATTCATATCACCAAAGATGCAAAAAGCATCTATAATGCAAACTATCCCAACCTAACTTGGACTTTAAAACAAGACCTAATCAGATGGTCTTCCAAGAAGATTTCTTGGATAGGTAGGATACATAGCGTTAAAATCTACTTCCCCATATCCTATACCTCTTCCAGACACTACCAGTGCCACTCAAACTGAAGGATATACTCTCACTTCAGTCTGCAATATCTAACTTTATCTGGGGAGGGAAAAAAACGAGAGTAAATAAATTAAATATGAAAAGACCTACCTTGGCTGGTGGCTTAGCGGTACCCTGCCTGTTATCATACTATAAAGTGGCTCAATTAAGTCATATTATACAATGGCATTCAGACCCCACATTGAAGAGATGGGTGGATTTAGAAAGTGTTGTTTGCTCCCCATTAGAGCTCAGCAGCCTGATTTGGTTACTTAAAACAGCGAGGAAACCCGCTACCCTGCCGCTCACCTCAATGACCAACTCTCTATCGGTTTGGGAAGCAACGAGAATCAAAAACTCACTCACATCAGGATGCTCTCTGATGTCCCCCATTTGGAACAACCCGAGTTTTGCACCTGGCCTAATTGGTAGCAATAGTTCTATCTGGAAACTAAAAGGATATCATAGATTCAAGGATATGGAAGGATATAATCTAAAAATCAAAACATTCGACCATATCAGACTAGAAAAAAACATTCCCCACACAGAATTTTATAAATACCTCCAGATTAGAGCATTCTATAACAAATCTGCCCCATACCCTCCCCTGACGAATTTCGAAAAGCTCTGCCGGGCAGAAACCGACACTAAGGGACTTATATCTACGATCTACGGAGAGGTAGTCGAGCCTGCTACAACCAAACAACAAACACCTTCATTCCAAAACCAATCGGAGAGAGACTTAGGGGAAACCCTAGAGGATGAGGATTGGGACTCCATATTCTTAGCCACCGCAAAAAGTTCCATATGCACCACACTGAAGGAGAACGCATATAAAGTTCTTATGAGATGGTACCTCACCCCACTCAAATTATCTAAGTTCGCACCAGGGTCCTCCCCATTGTGCCCCAAACAATGTGGAGGAACAGCTGACCTGTTACATATGCTGTGGTCTTGTCCGCTGATATCCCAAATCTGGGAAAAAATCAGAAATTGGATCCAGAGGATTTTTGACCTCTCTATTCCCCCAGACCATTGGCTGTTTCTTTTGAATAGACCTTTGAAGGGTCTATCAAAGTCACATAACAAATTAATTGCACATTTCGCAATAGCAACACGGTGTGAGATCGCAGCATTATGGAAACGCCCCGATATTCCAATTATCCCAAAGATTCAAAATCGTATTTGGTTTATTTGCCAGATGGAAAAGTTAACAAGTTTAGTTAATGACACTGGCGACAATTTCCTAAAAGTCTGGACCCCTTGGATGGCACAGACAGACATCCCCGGGGTAGAGCGTGACACAATTTGGCTATGATAGTAAGAGATATGCGTTCTCCTCCGGATAGGTAAAGCAATTAACCCCACATATACGCTGAGATCAGCTACTTAAAGGGTAATAGAGCTTCAGAGATAGCTCTACAATCCTTAGGTCTTAGCTGCAACCTCAGGAAAAGTCAGCTCCGTCATGTCCCCCCCTACCTATTACCCATACCTCCTTCCCTCTTCCCTCTACCCCCCCTCCCTTTTTTTTTTGTATTATTATTATTTGCTCCCCTCCACTCACACGGCCGAGTAGGGCTCGAAAAGCCGTGCAAACCCAATATGCATGAATCAAGGATCACAATACATATGTTAGTTTGTATTTTGTATACATATATTGTCTACTCTGTATACTATGTATTTGTTCACCAATAAAATACAAGTTATAAAAAAAAAAATTAGAATCCTACTCACGACAACGTGCTAGGTCATAAAAAGGTAAGCAGGGGGTGTCACGGGAGACCAGGCATTTACACCTTTTTACCAGGATCATACATTGAGCAAAACAAGTTAGTGAAATAAATTGTAAATGTATTCACAGGAAAAAGACAAACACACAATGTTGAACAAACTACATGAGAAAAGACACACTTACTTGGGAACTGGGGCACAAAACTAGACTCCTAGGTGCAGGGAATCTTATCTGAGGATTTTCCCCTGACTGAGATTTAGCCTGCCATGTCCTGGAACTGAAATCAGCCTGCCGTTCCAGACACCACCCCTCCCCTCTCTCCAGAGGTCTAGATTTTTCATTAGACAAAAAATGTTTATTAGCTGGTTGATCTCAAAAGAAGCAGATAAATGTGTTAATCTCACTACATACAAAACAGCTACAGGCGCTCATCCCCAAGCAAATAAAAATGTAAAATGTCCCTGAGTTAGCCCCAAAGAGGTTTAAATACAACCTTAGAGTCCAATCCTGTATAATGTTTATCAGATACAGTCCAAAAGAAAAAGTTCCAAGAAGGCGCCGCTTTCTCAGTTGGAAGTGCTAACCTAGCACTTCAATGGAAACTAGATAGGATGAGAAGAACAGAAAGCGCACACTTCCTGGTGCAATAACGTTTTTTACTATGTAATTAAGACAAACAAATAATGATAATACACTCACAAACATCCAATAAAATAAGCAGTAAGCAGTAGTCCGCAGATCCGTGCTGGAGGTGTGCAGAGTTGTCTAACCGTGGGGATACTCCGACTGTTGCTACAGCGCGTCCGCTGCTTGCTTACGCCCTTCGGTGACAGGAGTTTCCATCAGCCTCTCGTGACGCCTCCCTAGTGCGTCACCGCGTGACCTCCCCCTGATGAAGAGGCCACCCCTCGAAATGCATAGGGTGATTTGCATGGTGAAGGAAAGACCGTAGCTGTAGAGTACTGCAGAGCTGAACACTGAGGGAAAAGGCAGGGAACGGGCTGACTTGTTTGGCCCAGGCTGTGGTGAGATCATGCCTGCAATCGCCGGGTTGCTGCGACGGAGGAGGAGGTTACGCGGTGACACACTAGGAAGGCGTCACGAGAGGCTGAAGGAAACTCCTGTCACTGAAGGGCGTAAGCAAGCAGCGGACGCGCTGTAGCAACAGGCGGAGTATCCCCACGGTTAGACAACTCTGCACACCTCCAGCACGGATCTGCGGACTACTGCTTACTGCTGATTTTATTGGATGTTTGTGAGTGTATTATCATTATTTGTTTGTCTCAATTACATATTAAAAAAACGTTATTGCACCAGGAAGTGTGCGCTTTCTGTTCTCATCCTATCTAGATTTTTCATTCACTGGACTTGGTGCTTAGAATCTTGCTTAAAATTGTAGAGAACTGAAAATCTGATTGGTGCAGGGGTTTATAATACTTCTGAGTTTCATTCACAGAATACTACAGCCCTATTAGAAGCGTGAGAACTTTCTCAGCAACCAATCAGGGGAGGGCTCATCTGACTGATGATGTCAGAGGCAGGGGGTGTATTGAGTCGGCTCAGGACGTCCTGTGGGCAGGACATATGTTCTGGCCAATAGGAAAAGCTCCTACGATCCCCATCTTTTCCCTAGCCAGCCCATTGCCTCCCGCTGGGCAGACGCCAATGAATCTAGCATACCAGAGGGCCCCTGTTCTGTTCTCCAGACCCAGTACTCCACCCTGCCTCGTCCACTTAGCACCCCGACACCTCTCAACATCCCGTCTTCGTTCATGTATTGATTCTATGCAAACTAGCTGGCACCTTAAACATATGCCCCAGGTGACTGCATACAGCCTTATAGTAAATGTAAAAACACCATAAGTCATACTTTATTACAGCATACATTTTGGGGAACCTCATATTCGGTTGGGGCATCCACAAATCTAATACAGGTTCTGGGGCACCTTGGCACTAACTGGGGTACCCCCCTTAACCTAGGGATTTCCTCGGCTACAGGGATACTTTTCATCCAGGTGCCTCATTTTACTGTGCACAAAGCCTATATGTTCTTAACAAACTTTGTTAATAAAATATACACTTTAAAAACCGAAGTCTTTCTGGTATGGGAAATAGAATAAAAAGCTGCACTTTATTTTTCACTAGCCATATTCCCCACACACTATTGCATAGACTTAGTATGGATTCTAAGAATCTCCTCACAACCTTATATGTATGGTTGGAGCACCTCAGAACCCGTATACCGGTTCTGGGTGACATGAGCATTTACTGGGTATCCCCATTAACTTAGGGACTCCTTGACTGTTTCAGAGACACCTCACATCCCTATGCCCCTTATACCTTTCTGGCTGTGCTGAAGCAGGGAACCCCTAGTGGTGAGTCGCGAAAGCGTTTTCAAGGGGATGATATTGCCGGTACATGTGTCAACATGTATCCTGGAATCAGACCTGATTCTTGGGTACATTTTTAGGGGAACCATCAACTCTGGACCCTGACTAGCTAGGCACATTCTGACAACACTTTCTCCGCAAACCCACCTTTGAAACTCATACCACAACAATCTCTGCTTGCTGGCACTCCTGGTAAGGTAAAAACATATCAAATAATTTATTGTCGCACATAAATTAATTATGGATTAGGGGTAACCAAACGGTCTTAAACCTTTATTTGAGAGCCTGGTTACCCCCCTACCGTCACAGGGGGTAGCAAAGTTGGTATTAGATCCCAGGTGTGCTGCAGACGTGTTGCTCTGTGTGCTTGTTCTTCTCCTCACCTGTCGCAAATGTGGATCGGCCTCTCCGGATGACGTCATGGATTGCTCAGGCTCAAACTGCGTAATCTCCTAATCTCTTGCAATGGCATTTCACCCTACGCGTTTCATGATTTAGCGTCGCTTCCTCAGGGATTTTGGAAATGGGGTTACTCTCGCTATTGCTTTAAATAGTCTCTGAGTTTAACCCTTTGTTGTACTTCAGTTCCATATTGAAATCGTTACATAGCAATTAATCCTTAAATTGCAGGCAAATGAGAATGCATGTATAATGTAAAATCTGTATAAATCATACATAGTACATACAAATTGGGTACAGGAATCAACAAGTGTATGCGTTGTATTGATGAAACTTGAAACTAATCACTGTATTTTGTGTGAACACCAAATAGTCACATTGCCACCATGAGACATGGTAGGCTTACCTAAGTAAGAGATTAGTACACAAAAGAGAAACTGAATCCCGGTAGAATGCACTTGGTGAAACTGTGATTTAATGAAAATGTAAAACTCTTTATTGGAACAAATAAAAATGGTATTAGATTGGTATGGTATTGTCTGTGGCCAATCTATAGGACAAACCTTCTAGAAGTACAATGTATCTAGATTTGATGCAGAGAGATGACCAATTATAATTTTTATAGTGAGTCCATCTGGGGGTTTAATTTTTAACTATCTGGTGGAATATTTAAATATCACTATAAGTTATTGTCAAAATTAACTCCAACTGCACTGTGTGGATTTGGAGCACAATAATTAACCCCTTTAGTGGCCAGATGGGAGGCCATATAGAGGATGCAATCATGCAAGTATTTAGTGCATTAAAATCTTATGAAAGTGCACACATAGATAATAAGAACTATGCATGGTCATGATACTCTTACGTTTGCTCAGGCAGCAAAGGGTTAACCCCTAGTGTCTGAGTGAGGGTGGGTGAATTGGATAGCTTTACAACACCTACAGTAATATAATCTCAGTGATCTGATCGTACCACATAGAAATTTGTGAAATAAGGAGCATTTAAATAGTGATGTTACTGAGCTCCCTAAGCTGAAACACTTGGACTAAATTGATCATACCCTGGTTCTATCCCTCACCGCTGCCTTCGTTGAGCCAACATAAAATACCTGCGGTTGGAAATAATGCAAAAGCCCTGTTTAGGCACTGCAAATCTCGATCAGCTTTGATTAATATATACAAAGTTTCAGCGACATCAGAGTGGGCACACTTAGCTTTCCACACCTCTGAAACAGCGTGTGATGCGAAACATACATCAGGTGGTGCGCGCTGACGTCACGACGCTCGTGTCCGGGGGGAGGCAGCAGTTCTAAACTCTGCTGCTACAATTTGTTACAATCTTGCCACAGAATGAGTCTGACAAAGAGTTGAAACAGAGGCTATAATTTGATACGGCCAGAGATTCGTGCCTCCAGGCTACAGTATATACACGCTAAGGATAGGGGTGAAAAAAAACACCTGATTGACAAAACATCACCTCACAAAAAGCTGTGTGAAATAGTATAAAAAATAAGATCCAAATGAATGCAAAATGACGGATCACATATTTCTTGAAAATACAGTAAATAGAAATGAAGACCATGCCACATATTGTCAAGCTTTCGGTCCTGAGGAAGGTTCATACGGAAAAGTTAGCAATATGTTGCATTGGCTCACTTTATTTTCAATAAACGTCTGATGCTTCATTTTGCATTTTTGGCCGGTGCTTGCCTAGTTCTGTCTTTTGTTGTATACATTTAGCAACGCCCAGTAGCACTCATTTTGACACATACTGCACCGACACACTTTATTCGAGCAAATACCCAGTATGTACCTGGCAGATACCTGGAATGCGCCGCTCCTCACCTCTGACAAGCCCCGTTGCGTTTGCCTTCCCAGCCTGGGTTCATGCCTGGCTGACGGGCGGCTGATCTGTTAAATGATAATGATTAGGATTTAATAGGCTGCAATGCTTCGCGTGTCTACCAGATGGCATAAATTCATGAATTGTAATGCAGTATATATATATATACTGTGCAGTATTGCAGCCAGCGGGAATAAAATGCTTCAATCCCTGCCTGGAAAATAACCCAATGCACTCGGGTAGAAAACAGTCACAAACCTCAATACACCCGGGTATACCCGAATTCGTGGGACTAGCCGAGCTCGAATAAAGTGTGTCGCCAGTGTATACATATATATATTATGTAGTATGTTTTGGGGCTTCTATGGAATTCTGGATTTTGTGTGTTTATTAACTTTTTACCGGTATACGGGTTCTGAGGTGCTCCAACCATACATATAAGGTTGTGAGGTATCAGCTATTTGGAGGTTAGTGTCTCTTCCCCCCAGGGTTTAAGCTGGCCCCTCCCCACTTTCAAGTAAGCAGGTCTTTTTCATGTTGCTGGGTTTGGATCAGGTAGTGTTAGGACCTGCAAATTTGGTCATGCCTTGATGTGGCTTGCAGGCTTATAATGCTTTTGCCAAAGGGTTTAACTAAATGACACTTTTTCAAGAGAATGTATAGGTATTTCACTGTGTATTTTTGTCATATTGGATGTAGTTTTAGGCTTTTCTGTCCTTTGCAGTATAAAAAATAAGATCCAAATGGGCACAATGCATGAATGCAAAATGACGGATCACATATTTATTGAAAATAAATAGAAATGAGACCATACCACATATTGTCAAGCTTTTGGTCCTGAGGAAGGTTCAGAAGGAAAATGGGTAATATGTGGCATTGTCGCACTTTATTTTCAATTAGCGTCTGATGCTTCATTTTGCATTTTGGCCGGTGCTTGCCTAGTTCTCATTATTGGTATTGACAGCAGCCATTTTAAGTTCAATTTGAGGTAACTGATATCTCTAAAATACAGCATGAGAATTGTGTTGCTAATTTATTTATTTATTTATTTATAAAATGTTTTACCAGGAAGTAATACATTGAGAGTTACCTCTCGTTTTCAAGTATGTCCTGGGCACAGAGTAAAACAAATAATACATGGTTACAAATACAGTAACATAAATGAACAGGGTATACATTATATACAAGACATTGCGTGCACAGTTAAAGAAAATTTATATTATGAGCGTATGAAACAGTTACAGACCAGGTTAAAATGTGAGACAGCCTTAGATTTGAAAGAACTTAAACTGGTGGTGGATGTGAGAGTCTCTGGTAGGTTGTTCCAGTTTTGGGGTGCACGGAAGGAGAAGGAGGAACGTCCGGATACTTTGTTGAGCCTTGGGACCATGAATAGTCTTTTGGAGTCTGATCTCAGGTGATAAGTGCTGCAGGTGGTAGGGGTGAGGAGCTTGTTCAGGTAGCTGCGTAGCTTGCCCATGAAGAATTTAAAGGCAAGACAGGAAAGGTGAACTTTGCGCCTAGACTCCAGTGTTGACCAATCTAGTTCTTTGAGCATTTCGCAGTGATGTGTGTTTTAGTTGCATTGGAGAACAAAACGACAAATTGAATTGTAGAGGGTGTCAAGTTTGCTAAGGTGGGTTTGAGGAGCCAAGCCATATACTACAGTAGAGGCAACGTTTATTCTAATATTTGCCGTAAACTAGCCGGGTTACATTCTGGGTATGTGCTGGGTATGTTCTGGGCTAGTTTGAGGCACGTTTAAGGCATTTCTGCATTGACTAACGACCCATAGGATTAACACAGCAGGGATCCCTGGCAGTCCAATTCAGTTTGAATGGGACTGCCAGGGACCCCTGCTGTTAATCTGATAGGCCATTAATCAATGCAGAAATGCTGGGGCTAGTTTAAGGAAAGTTTAAGGCATGTATTCAGAATGTACCTGGGTGTTTCCTGGGTTTTTTGGGGAATTGCCACTGGTTTTTGTTCGAATAAGAGTTGCCTCTACTGTATGTCTCCATAGTCAATAATTGGCATTAGCATCTGCTGTGCGATACGCTTTCTGACCAGGAGACTTAGGGAGGATTGGTTCCTGTAAAGTACCCCTAGTTTGGCATAGGTCTTGGTTGTCAGGGTATCAATGTGCATCCCGAATGTTAAGTGGGAGTCAAACCATAAGCCCAGGTATTTAAAACTAGTGACAGGTGTTAGGGTGGTGTTAGCGTTGGTTCGAATCAGGAGCTCAGTCACTGGAAGCTTTACAAATTTAGTCTTGGTCCCAAATACCATTGTTACAGTCTTGTCAGTGTTTAAAAACAGTTTGTTTTGGGAAATCCAGTTTTCTAGTCTCAAAAAGTCAGACTGAAGTATGTGTTGAAGGTCAGAGAGGCTATAACTGTGTGCATATAGGATTGTGTCATCTGCATACATTTGTATTGAGGCTTCCTTACAAGCTGTGGGAAGATCATTAATGAACACTGAGAAGAGTAGGGGCCCCAGAACAGAGCCTTGCGGGACACCACAGGTGATATCCAGGGGCTAAAGAGAAAGGCATTGCTAAAAGCAGCAGAAATATGGCTTCACAATGGTAAGAAGAAAGGAAGCATTTTGTTTATGATACTTGAGTGTATTTCTGCTTTACCGACCTGCCTGATTAGTTTATAAACTTTAAAAAGTTATCTTACAGGGGGCGTGTCCAGGACGTCGGCGAGGATGGTCGTGTGAGAGGAGAGCTCCACAGACTCTCGTATATAGCTATCATTATAAACGCTTTTCCCCAAAAATTTCTGACCCCCAAAACGCACTTCCTGGTTCGTGACACACGCAGCAATTTCGAACAAACCGAAGACCCAGCTGTCCCAAAGGGTGACAAAGTTCTTTTCTCCCCCGCAACCGAGCTCAGATGCAGCCACTAAAAATCAAGATGGCGCCAGCTCAACCAGCGCACGCGGCACTAAGCAAGCGGCACCAAGTCAGGACCGACCTGAAGAGAACCTGAGCCCAGAAGAAGGAGTCACACGTGCATACATGCAGGAATTAATGGCCTCAATGCTGGACAAGCTGCACATCTCACTGCAAGCAGATTTAAAAGCGGCAGTGACAGAACTGAAGCAAGATATAACAGGCCTGACAGAGCGCACCACAGCGCTTGAAAATAAAATGGAGAAGACCCTGCAATCACAGGCAGTGGCGGACGGTGAAATCTTCCGGGTAGGTGCAGAAATAAACTGCTTAAAAGACCAGGAAAACCAGGACAGGAGGCAGAATATTAGGATTCGCAGGAATTCCGGAGACGGTTCTTCCTGGTCAAATGAGGGCTTACCTTCTGGAATTCTTCTCCTCAATTTGCGACGACCTAGGCAACGAGGACCTCGAAATGGATAGAGCACATCGTGCATTGGGACCGCGGTCAGAGGATCCTAACCGCAAAAGAGACGTGATTGTCCGCCTCCACAGATATTCCATCAAGGAAAAACTAATGGAGACTTGCCGCGCAAAAGAGCCCATCAAATGTAAAGATGACCCCCTACAAGTCTATAGTGACTTATCAAAAGTCACGGTTAATCGCCGCAAGGAGCTGAGACCCCTGACCGTACTGTTAAGGGACAATGAAATCAAATACAAAATGGGATTTCCGTTCAAACTTATCGCAAGCAAGAACGGCAAATTTCTCAGCATCAGGCAACCGGAGGAGATGACGCAATTTGCCCATGCGCTGGGCCTGAGCCCCCCTCCAGCTTGGAACGCCGAAACCTCCAGACCTCAAAGATCGGAAACAGAGGAGCTCCCGATCAGAGTCTCTGAAAGATTGGTGGGACAAAAGCAACAGAAAAATAAATAAAAGGTTGCCTTCCCTATTTTTTTCCTTTCTTTCTTCCCTGTTCCTTGTTGTTACCCTGTTTACCTATCTCCAGTATAGCCTCGTTGGCTGCTGAAACCCAGGGAACCCGAAGGATGTTGATCGCTGGACCCGGCTCCACACACCTAGAGAAGCAGGAGGGAAAAGGGAAAAGAAGAAAAACCCAGCGACCAGCAAAGGCGAGATCTGCAGACGGCGTTCGATGGACCCCATCATCCAACTGCCACTCGAGCGTCCCAGCATCGGAAAGAGAAGGGCAGCTGCCGAAGGAGAGACCAACTCCCCCACCCTTCCCCAATACCACCTACCTGCTGCATTTTCTTATGGCCAGACCTTAAGGAGCTTAGGTGGATGAAGAGACGACTTGCCGGGACCAACGCGACGAGCAGGAGACGCTGATCGGCACTCACCTGTCTGAGGGCGACAGAGAGGAGAATGCAGAGGCACTTCCGTGGATGAGGAGACGGGAGATATGGAGACCCCTTCTTTTTTCCCGCTCCACACTTACAATGTGGCCACCGGAGGGAGCGGATATACTTGGCCTGTTTCATCACGGGCTACGACAGCCGGTAAGGCCTGCGCTCCCACCCTCAGACAGTAGGCAGGGACTTCGCACAACTGTGAGTATACAAAGCCCCGCAGCCCTGCTCTGTCCACCTGACCGCGATGTCAGTACATAGACAGACTCCACTAAAACAGTGGGATCAGACTATCGATGGTGCCCCAGACTCCGAATGACCACTTTTGGGTCTCGCTGGGCCCGAATCAGAGTCCGAAACTCATAGTCGTGCCATACCATGGCTGTAAAATAAGTTAATCTACAGAGAGTCACCAGGACTAGAATGGTATTCAGAGACATTCCGGCAAATGAGCTTCTCTCGCTGTATATAGTTGATATCTATTGTTATATCAAAAATGTCATATACCCATATGCTCCCTCTCCCAACCCTTCCCCCTCCCTTCCCCTCCAGCCCCTCACCCCCCCCCACATTCCCCGCTAAAATTCAGGTCACGAGGTCAGCGCATGATGCCCCTCCCCCATCCTTCCCAAACGGTTTAACCAAGGTCTAGGTCAGCTATGCTGCAATACACCGTTTTCATTGCATGTAATGTGGCAAAATAAGCTCTCTTCTGTTTCCCCCCCCCCTTTTTCCTCTCCCCCCCACCCCCCCTATAAGGTCTTATCAAGGTTGCAGTCAGTCATGTCGCAATTCACAGTTTTCATTGTATGCATTGTTGTATAATAGTTCCCCGCTGTTCCCCTCTTTCCCCCCCCCCCTTCTCCCCCCTCCCCCCTCCCTCCCTTCCCCCCCTCCCTCCCTTTCCCCCCCTTCCACCCCTCCCTCCCTTTCCCCCCCTTTCCCCGCCTCCTCCCCCCTCCGCCTTCCCCCCCTTTCCTCCCCTCCCTCCTTTCCCCCCCTTTTCCCTCCCCCTTCCTTTCCCCCCCTCTCCCGCCCTTCTCAAAAGGCTTTACTAAGGTTTAAGTCAGTTATGTTGAAATGCACAGTTCTCACTGCAGGAAATACTGTACAATAAGTCCCCGGATGTTCAACACCCCCCCCCCCCCCCACCAAGGTCTAGGGCAGTCATGCTGCAATATACAGTTTTCATTGCCTGTAAAGTGGTAAAATAGGTTCCCTATCCCCCCACCCCCTCCCCTCCCATAAGGTTTTCCCAAGGTTAAACGTAGTCATGTTACAACACACAGTTTTCACTGCATGCATTGATGTATCATTAGTTCCCCGATGTTACCCCCCCTCACCCACCCCCCTCCTAAAAAGGTTTTACTAAAGTTTCAGTCAGTTATGTGGTAATGTACAGTCGTCACTATAAGTATTGTTGTCAAATAAGTCCCCGATGTCCCCCCTCTCCCCTCCTCCCCACCTAACCCCCCCTCCCCACCTAACCCCCCCTCCCCCCTCTCTTCCCCCTCTCCACCCCTCTCTCCCCCCCTCCTCCCCCTCCCTGCCATATATGTATAACAGTCATACAAAGAATGATGGTGCTCAGTCCCCCTCCCCCCCACAATCCCCCATTCCCCCCCCCCTCCCGTCACCATACCCAACCTACAAGATATGCCAAGGAGCCAGTATGGGAACATATGTGATAGGGGGAAAAGTATTAGTTGAAAATGTTAGAGGGTCTGGACCCCTCTGATACCCACTGACCGTTGTCACTGGATCCACCCCCAAAGTGGCTCCTAGCCCAAATGCCGGTCACCCTAAGGACTGGCAATACTTTGTTAAGGTCTAATATAGACCTAATCGCTACTATTCTCCATCTGCTGATTCTGTCCCAGCAGATCTTTCTCTTGTCCACCTCTTCTCCCCCTTCCCCCCCTCCGCCCTCTCCCCGGTTCACCAGACCTAACTCGCACAAAATGTACACCCATCCTATGTATTTGCTGGGGCAACACCTAGCCACTAGGCTACCGAATCAAGACCTCCCAAGTGGGAAAGGAGAGGTCCTATGGTTTTACACACCAAAAAGACCCAATGGCTAATCCAGTCGCAATCATGATAATGTCCCTAAATGTAAAGGGCTTACAAAACAACAGGAAAAGGAGATTAGCTCTTCAAGAAATGAAAAGATCAGGGGGTGATATCATATTCCTACAGGAGACCCACTTCACATCCCAAGACCCACCAAATTTATTTAAAAAAGCGTTCCCAATGAGCTTTTTTGCATCATTTAGTAGTAAGAAAAGAGGAGTCTCTATCTTACTCCGACAGGGAACACCATTCAATCATGTTAAAACAACAGTGGACCCAGAGGGTAGATTTTTAGTGGTATACGGCTCACTTTCTGGCTCGGCGATCGCCCTGATCAACATATATGCACCTAACGAGAACCAAACGAAATTTCTAAAATCAGTTCTCGAGGGTGTTGACCCTGGATACTTGTCATCAGTACTGATCGGAGGCGACCTAAATATGGTCCTAAACCCCACCGAGGACAAGTCATCTGCAATGGGCCGCCCCCATACAGCCCACTCCCAACAAAGTGGGAAAAGGTTCAGGGGAATAATCAATGATTTCTCATTGGTGGACATCTGGAGGTCCCAACACCAGGGCCAGAGGAACTATACCTTTTACTCAGCACCTCACCAGACCTACTCCCGTATAGACTACTTTCTGGTAACCAAGAATGTCCTAGAGGCCGCCTTTAAGTCAGATATCGTCCCAATTACCTGGTCAGACCATGCACCTATCACCTTAACCCTGTCCTTCCCATTTGTGAAATCAAATTCATATACCTGGAGGTTAAATTACTCCTTACTGAACCATCCTGAGATAGAGAAAGAGATCAAGACATCACTTAAGGACTATTTTTTCTTTAACTCAGGATCAGTCACTTCCCCGGCAATCCTATGGGAAGCCCATAAGGCAGCAATCAGAGGTAAGTTCATATCTATTGCATCCCATAGGAAAAAGGTCAAGCTAAAATTGATCAAAGACCTAACAGACAAAATTATCAAACTTGAGCAATTACATAAAACTAACCCATCCAAGAAAATCTATAAAACATTGACCACTGCCAGAACGGAACTAAAACAGGCCCAACTAGAGGACGTAGAAAAAGCCCTCAAATGGACAAACCAACAGTACTATGACAAAGGCAACAAGGCCGACAGACTTCTGGCTAGCAGACTAAGAGGAATACAGAAAAGATCCAAATAACAGCGATCAAAAATAGGTCTGGTAAGATACAATATAACGACAAAAAAATAGCAGAAGAATTTACTACATTTTACACCAAACTATATAACCTAAGAACCCAAAATGGACACCCCGACCCAACAGCATTGGAATCCATTAAAAGATACCAAGACAACTGCCACCTTCCCACATTGACAGAAGAGGAAAACGCAAAACTTAACGCTGAAATATCAAAAGAATAACTAGAAGAGGCTGTAAAAGCGCTGAAGGTGTCCAAGTCCCCTGGTCCTGATGGGTTCACCAATGTTTACTATAAGAGATTCTTACCAATACTATCCACGCATCTACTAAAAATGTTTAACTTTTTCATGGAAGGGAACCCAATCCCTATGTCAATGTCTCTAGCCAATTTAGCAATTATACATAAAGATGGAAGATCTCCCTCCTGAACAATGACCTCAAATTATATAGTAAAATTCTAGCAAATAGGTTGAACCCTATACTACCCAGACTAATAAATATAGACCAAGTTGGGTTTGTTGCGGCAACAAGCCTCAGACAACACTCGCAAGATAATCAATATAGTTGACCATGTACACCTCACAGGAACCAAAGCAATATTGTTAAGCCTGGACGCAGAGAAGGCGTTCGATAGAATTGACTGGTTATTCCTAGACAACACTCTACAAAAATTTGGCTTTAAAGACAAATATCTAGAGTGTGTTCGTAGACTTTACCAAGACCCATCAGCTATGGTAAAACTCCCGGGGGGCAATTCACAACGATTTAATATTAAAAACGGCACAATGCAAGGATGCCCCCTATCCCCTCTCCTCTTTGCACTGACCATAGAACCCCTGGCATCCAAAATTCGGAACAACATTGACATCCAAGGGATAGAAATTGGGAATAAACAATATAAAATATCCCTGTTCGCGGATGATATAATACTAACTCTATCCAAACCCCAAATTTCCCTCCCCAATCTCCAAAAGGAACTATTGGACTTTGGCAAAATATCAGGGTATAAAATAAACAGCGACAAATCTGAAGCCTTAAATTTAAATCTGCCAGAGCCAGAGGTGAAATTACTTAAACTAAATTTTAATTACCGTTGGAGTTCCTCATACTGCTGCGGCACAGTTTATTCGAGCATTTGCCCGTTCTGTGCCGCAGCAGTAGCCTGGCGCGCGCCCGAGAGTGACGGGCGCGCGCCGAAGCAGCGGAAGAGCGCCCTCCGATCGGGGCGCTCTCCCTACCGCTGCCGGGTCCGCCGGGTCCCCCGGAACCCCCTGCCGCTGTCCCGCGATCGCGGGACACCAGGGCTCCCTCGGGGAGCCCCTGGACGCGCGTGCAGGGGGCGCACGCTCCCGAAGACGCGTGACCGCGCGTCTATGACGCGCGGCACGCCGAGGGGCGGCCACTAGCAAGCCGGGAAATCTCCCGGCTTGCGGATCTGGCCGCAGTGTAATAAACTGTGTCGCCAGTGTACATTAACTATACTATTTGGGAGTAAATGTATCAAGGAACTACCATTCCCTATACCAACACAATTACCCATCCCTTTTCCAGAAAATTAAAAACAACCTAGATACTGTAAATGGGAAGGATATCAAATATCATGGATCGGGAGAATGATCTCGGTCAAAATGAATATACTCCCCAACTCTCTGCCAACATGCCTTTGGTCCCTGAACAGAGGAGATACACAAACTTGCAAATTTAAATTAGGAGCGATGAGGCATACGTGGGAGACTTGGATGAAATCTAAATTCAAATATAAGCTCACAACCACTGACTCCCAACTCATTCCAATTTTCAAAAATCCTATATTTCCTCCTGGTTGTGAACCCAGACAATTCGACCAATTTAAATCAAAAAATATAGGGGCGATCGCTGACCTGCTGAGTTTAGGAAAGTTCCTGAGCTACCAAGGATTAAAAAATAAATATGAAATTCCAGAATTGAACGCATTCAAATATCTCCAGATTCGACACTTCACACAAAAAATATCCCCAACATTAGAATTTCCCTCTCACTAATTTTGAAAGGCTGTGTCGCAACGCAGCTCATCAAAAAGGTCTCATAACGAAAATATACGCTGAAATGGAGATGTCAGCAGACCCTCTTACCCATGACTATATGCTCAAATGGGCAGCTGAATTGAATATAGTTATAGATAGAGAGGATTGGGTAAGCATATGGGAATCTGCCTCAGGAACTTCCATATGTACCACAACGAAGAAAACATCTATAAAATACTGTTCCACTGGTATCTTACCCCAGTCAGACTAAGACAAATCTACCCTCTGGCCTCCGACCTATGCTGGAGCGGCTGCGGACAAAAGGGTGACATGGCCCACATTTGGTGGTCATGCCCAGAAATTCAGAAATATTGGCTAACCATACAAACTATAATAAAAGAGGTCACAGACCTCACAATACCCATCGATCCGCTGACCTACTTACTGGCCAGGCCAATGGAAAATATTGACCACCCAGTAAGAAAATGAATCTCCTTCATTCTTACAGCGGCTGATGCGCAGTGGCCGCCTCATGGATGAGGGTATCACCCCCCCCCCCCCCCCCTCACGCGTCCCCGTCCCCCCGAGCAAACAGTGAAAAAAGGATCCAGGAAGTAATGCTAATGGGAAAACTATCAGCCTTTCTGAAAAGAACCACTACGACCTTTTATAAAGTCTGGGAGCCATGGCTGATCCAACCATCAAGGTAGAATCCCCTTTATATAGAAGGGAGGCGGCCCAGTCATCTGAGAGAAAAGATGCGAGGCTGGTCACTGGTGGACGGGATGAGAGGTTGACTGCCACCCTTCCCCCCCTTACTCTTCCCCCTCCCCCTTTCTTTTTCTCTCTCTCTCGTCTGTCCTTTTAGGTCCATCAGGAGGATCGGAGGCCTGACGAGGACATATTCTATTCTATCACTCTTTCTAAATGAAAAACAAAAATCCTGTATTAGACTAAGAATTATCTGCATGTTTGTTCAATGTACTGTATAAATGCCTAATAAAAAATTTTTAAACAAGAAAAAAAAGTTATCTTACAAACATGTGCTGCTGGTGTCTTTAGAAATGCATACATTGATATGTTAATTATCTCTGATTTCAGCCTTCAGTGAAAAAGGTGTGCCAAAGGATGGTGCCTCTTGCTGAAAGAAAAGGCCTATTTTTGATGCAAAACACATTACAGCTTCTGGACTCATTCTGTTTTGTTCTAGTACAATACTCCCTTGTGAAGGGCCAATCCATTTTACCAGCTCATTTTAAGACCTAACTAAAAAAACTCTTGGTTGTCTTTCATACTCCAATTTATCCATTTAATGTTTCCTTTCTTAACCCTTTGGGTGCGGGAGTGTTCTGCAACAATTTGCTGTGTAATGTGTTTCATGGCCTAAAAACCACAGCAAATAAAAAGAAAAGAATCACGAACATTAAAGCAATCTTTCCTATGGACAATTGACAAAACACATCAGGTACCTTTTTACTGGGCACTTTGTTGCTGTATAAAACAAGTAAGTTTTGTATGAGGGAATTATGTCACCCTGCATTAATAAGATAATTGTGAGTGCAAGGGGCTGTTCAGCTGCTTAGAAACCTTTTACTAAGCACTATGAATTGTAGGTCAGCATTTTATGTGCAAACCCTGAAGTTTACAACATATTTACCCAACTATCTGGCCCCCGATTTCACGCAGCTTTGGTTGACTTGTGCATAACATCCCTACAATCTGTTTAAAAAAAAAACATTTATATTGTTTATTAAAATAGATACATACTATGTGGGGATGTTTTTGTATGACGATGGATCAATTCGTTTTCTTACTAACGGACACTCCTTGTAGGATACTGTACTGTTTTTGTGCTGGATTATTATTTTAACCACTTGTACTATGTTTAATATTTTCTTGTTCTAGATAATGGTTGTTTTCATACTTTTTAAGACTGATTAAATAAAATACAAATCATTGTATTTTGTTGAGACCACCTCCAATTACTTTTTGGTCATTAAACTAGTTTGCATTCATATTAACCATGAGCATTTACCATGCCTAATATTGTCAATGTCTGGGCTCTAAAAACCTCTGAGATGAGAATACTGATGCACTTTGCAGCTAATGAGCATAACAATCTGATTTCAAGTTCGAACAAAATTGTTCTTCATAAGTTAACTCCTCAGAGAATCCTTACAGGGAGATTCTCACTCACTCTGAGTCCATTTATCAACATTTACAAGCATGCTTCTTTTGAAATGTTCTATTCAATTCATTAGTGTCTGAATTTGATGAAGATCTATTGAGCTGATTTTTTTCCATCTGAGCCCTGGCTGATTTCTGGCACTATAGGCTAGATTCACTAAATAGTCCAAAAAGAAAAGCACAAAGAAAATCTCTAATAGTGGAGGGAACTTTTTATCGTTCAGAATACATTTAGTAAAACTTGTGTACTCACAAGTTTGAAACTTCAAAAATGTGTGTCAGACTTCCGGGAGGTGTCTGACAAAGATGGCCGCTATCTTCATCTGCTCAAAAGGGTTAATAACAACTCTAGTAACAACCACTAAAAATCCAAATCTTAACTTTGAGGCCTAGCGAGCATGAGGTGCAGTCTTTTTTGCACTAGGTGCATGTCTTCCTCTTAAGCTGAGATGGACCAAGTGATACTTTTCAGAATCCCATTGCCCACCATACCCTGCTCGAACATTACCATTGGCAGCCCAGATTTTTCTGTCTAGAGGAGAGCTCATGAGGCACCCCGTTTCCTGAGCAGCTGCTAACTTACTTGGAGGGTCTGGAAAATTTTCCCTGAAGCCAGTAATTGATTTTCTGCTACAGAGGAGATCACAGCCTAACATTTAGTAGTTATACAAGTAGGTCCTCCATCTGCCTAATGCTTTGAATGGTTATATAAAGAATCCTGGTGGCCTATTGACGGCTCTTCAAATAATTTTTTCATCTGAACATTTACAAAAGTGTCTATGTTCTTATATACAGCATGCATATTCTGACTTGACTACAGTTTGATGTAAAGATCTCTTTTAAACACTTAGTTTGAGAATGCTTTAGGTATACACCATCCACAAATCAAATATTTCAAATGATATCATATCAAGAGATAAAGACTCTTATTTTAAATGAATGCTATACAAAAAAAATCTCAATACCAAGTCAAAGACTCTAAAGAATTTTTTTTTATCAAAAAATAAATTGTATAACTGAATTATGACGATTATCAGAAAGCATATCACAATATCAATTTATAAATAATTGACATTTGAAACAAGTGACATCCCATTCCCAATTCAAACCATGTGGATAGCTAGTATTCAATTTAAAGATCCAAAATATTTCTGTCTTACATAGTGAATGAAAGACGTCTACCACGAAACGTTTACATGCTGTAGGCCTTGAATGGGACGTCACGCAGCCATGCACATGCACTAGCAGGACACTCAGCACGGCCGCTAGCAGCCAGTACACATTCTTTTTTTATTTCCCACGGATCGGGAGAAGGGGAAGGCGGTGCTGTTACGGTGAGGTGACCTGCGGTGAATAGTTTTGGTGACAGAGGGCCTATGGCGATTTGGTCGCGGTCACTAGGCCGAAGCCAAACGTCCTACACCGCTGTAAGCCAACTATCTGGACTGAAAGAATAATTTACGTTGCAGGCTGAATTTACCATTTAGACCACCTAAGGTAATTAATATTTTAATCAACAAAGTTGCAAGCTAAATCAGGCTGAACAGTGAATCTTCTTGTCAATATAGCCATGCAAATATTTAATTTTATGCGCAGTATGGAAACCGAGGGATTGACCAACAAAAAGTGAACTGCCCTGCTTCAGCAAAAGGGGTTCACTTTTTTTTGTTTAGTGTGTACCTTTTGAAGTTAAAGTTACTGGTAATTAAAAAATTAAGGTTGTACTTTGTCTTCTCAAGCAAATGTAAGACGACTGTTTTACAACCAACTTTGTCTGACTGTTTATACTAAAATGATGTGGGCGTGGCGAGTTATTCCACCCAGATATTAATGATTTTATAATTTTCTAAGGATTCTTTAAAACCAGACTCTAAAGGGTCACCGAAGGGTTAGTGTATCTTTATCATTACAGGCTAGAAGGAATCAAAAATAGTTTACGTTCTGTACAACGTTTAATAATATCATGTGTAACTTTGTGAACTATAAATGTACCCGACTGTCATAATGCAGAAATTAGTAGGATTACCCTATGATAAATAGCGGAAAATACATATCCCCCTCGGTTAAAAAGAAACATATCACATTACATAGGTAAACATCTGGGGGGGGGGGGAGGGGAATGTTCTGAATATGATGGTGCCGGTGCAAGTGCCCCTAGTTACTCTCTCTGATCAAGGGATATGGGTATATACATTCGTGTTTGACTCATTTTTGGGGTATATTAAGCGTATGTACAGTATAGGGAACTTTCTACAGGACTTTGGCTACTAATGTATAGGTTTTATGTTAACTAATTTTTATTTTATAAGCGGTCTGATCCCATTCACTGCGTGTAATAGTGTAATCTTTTATTTTTCAGTACAAGCAATGTGATGGAATGGGTCATTTGACTGCGACCATATTTTCAACGGTACTCCACCGACAGGACTATTCGCTGCAGGATGCCTTCGCTACCAGTCACCTTGCCGCCACAAATCACGTTCACTGCCGGTCACCTTGCCGTCTTCCTCCATCCGCCATATTTAGATGTCCTCGGATCTCCCCAACTGCAAGGCACCTCTGTTCTCGGATCTCCCCAGCCGCAGGGCACCCCGCGTGTCCAAAACTGACTACATTTGTGAACGCGGTTGCCAGCAGCCAGGACTCATTTGTACATATCCTGAGGGGAAATAAAAAAAGTCTGCTGGCGGCCGTGCGTAGTGTCCTAGTGGTGCACGGTCACAAATGCAGTCGGAGCAAGGGCTGCGTGAGGTGCCCTGCAGCTGGGGAGATCCGAGGACATTTCAACATGGCGGAAGGCAGCAAGCAGGACCGTCGGAGAGGCGACCTACGGTGAGCACCGGTGGCAATTTGATCACAGTCAAATGGCCGTGGCTAAATTTCTTAGGCCTCGTTCAGGGTGCCAGAGGCAGGATTTGGAGGGCGGTGTGGCGGGGAAGGGGTTAACTGGGCTTATAATAAAGTTCAGGCCCACTTGGTTAACCCTGACCCGTGTGTTAGGGTCTTAGAGTGTCAGCTCTGGGACCCAGATGTCAAAAATGTATTACTGCAACTGTATACTGATTTTGCGACATTAAAGAATGATGTGATTTTATTTCCTCTCCGGGGATGCTGGGATCGGGAGATTTCTAGGCTGTAAGTTTCAGGGTGGGTTTGGCGGAGAAAGTCTTTGCAGAATGCGTCTATATAGCGGGGTTCCGGGTTATGGGATACCCCAAAAGTTGTATACGGAGATTGAGTGATATCCTCTGATACTGCTAAGCGCATTACTCCGCCAACCTTGTACCCTGAAAACGCTCTTACGACTCACTGCCAGAGTCCCGGCTGCAGCATCTTCCAGACAAGGTAAATGGGTATGAAGGGGTTAAAAGATATCTGCAGGTATACACAGAGTCCTTAGTATAGCATGGGACTCCCCAGTATAGCAGAGGTACCCCCATACTGTACATGCCCAGGTATCCTGAGCCTAGACAAAAAGAAAAAAAGGCTGGGGCGCTCCCTATTTATTCAAGCTTGTAATACTGCCTGTGAGGTAATGTATAACCAAAGAAAGGGTAGTGTATACTTGCCCTTGTTGTTTTCTGCAGCTGGACCAGTAGAGAAGATAAAGCCCGGAATCTTCTTGTAGCAGCAGTGGAAATGGAGGGTTGGTCAGCGCACGGGATTTTGCTCAGAGATTGGGATAAAACAATGGGAAACACGGAATTAGTGTTTTGAGTAGGCAAACAGAACAATGAAGAGTTAAAAAAATTAAAACATTTTAAAATTTAAATTGTGTGGTTGTTGAACAGTTTGTGTGCAAAGCGACAATGCTGTTGGAGATAAATGTGTGATAATGCTAATATCAATTGTGTATATACAAGACTGGAACTATAGAGCGTATAATTCGACTTGGGGGTAAGTAGAATAAATATGTGTGATAGATATGGGTGACTAGCGGGCTTCTATATGCTTGGATAGCCTGCTGTTGATCAGGGGTTAATGGGGTAATGTAACTGGCTCGTAAAGTCTAATGTGTAGTCTTTCCCTCAGGGAGTACTGCCAGAAACGGTAGATAAGTTGACTGTCTCACCCTCCCAATGGAGGCAGTATGTGAGTTGCTTCTCTCCCAGGTGCCCAAATTAGAAAAAATGGGCCGAACTCGGTGAGTAAGCAGGTAATATTTATTATAGTCCAAAATCAGTAAAATAACACTCACGATACAGTTTAAAACAGCCCAGCGTCAGCCCGATCCATCCAGTGGTATCCTTCTCTCCAGTGAGACTCCCGTGATCGCGTCCGACGAAGCATTACTGCAAAACGCGTAGTTCCCTGCCGGAGCCCATTGAGTGAAGGACCCAGCCAGCCTGCTGACATCCGGGAAGATCTCTTCTTCCGGTCCCGCCGTCGGACGCGATCACGGGAGTCTCACTGGAGAGAAGGATACCACCGGATGGATCGGGCTGACGCTGGGCTGTTTTAAACTGTATCGTGAGTGTTATTTTACTGTTTTTGGACTATAATAAATATTACCTGCTTACTCACCGAGTTCGGCCCATTTTTTCTAATTTGGGCACCTGG